>NC_068563.1:1515151-1818181 GCF_022201045.2 Citrus sinensis | reverse complement strand
TTTAAGGAAAAAAAAAAGTAACAATAGACTCATATTTTAATAGAAAAATATTATAGTCAATTATATTTGAAATTTATTTAATTATTAATTTAAAATATGAATGAAATTACAGAGTTATATAAAGATTTTCAGAAATAATTTTATCTACTTAATCTATTGAAATTATTAATTTAGCCATTTGGCTCAAGTCTGGACCCCGAAAATTTTTTACATATTAGAGTATTAAATACAATAATTGATTTCGTAAATGCATTAAGATTAGTGTTTCCCAAATGCATTTGGTATATTAGTCCTTATTGCAAGAGGATACCTTGTAGTATTCCTATTAGTTGTAGAAGTCAAATAGTATAAATATGAAAATATGAAACCTCATTGAAGGCATTTAATTTTTTCACATCGATTATGTTGTGATCCACTTCTCTTACAGATTTACTTAGATATTTGTCTAGCAGCATATATATGGATGCAAAAATGAGAAGCAAAGCTAAAAAGCAAACAAAGTTGATGAAAACTTTCAAAGCCCCCATCAAAATTCTTTGCAAGGCTAGAGTTTTTTTGTGAAGGGCATGGAGGAATTGGCGTTTGGGGTGCCAACTATGAGCCTGCCGAAGAGTAGGTATAGTGTCAACTCTTTGAAAGGATGCGATGACGAGAACTTCGGGCAACTCTTATGTGTAGCATCATCAAGAATCATGGAGGACGAATTGCAGCCGAATGGAATGGCTAGAAGTTACAGTTTTTGCGTTGGAAAGATTGGGAGAATTGAAGAGGACAAGCCATGTGCTTTTGAGGCAAATTTAATATTTTATCCAAGAAGTAGGAGCCATATTGTTAACAGAAATTAATTTTGTACATAATGTAATGAACTGTCAATAGGATTACATAATTAATTAATAGCTAATATTTATTAGACTTGAAAGGCTTCAAGTGAAAAAAAAATTCTCTGTTTTTCACTGTTTCTTATTCATATCCTTGATTACAAACTTTAAACAAGACCGGTGCCATATATGATTTATCCTAATCCAGGAAGCTCGAATCTATTCTCGTGGTCTGTTAGGGCATAATGAAGAAACAACTAAATTGAGGGAGTAATTGATAAAACAAAAATATTGTACAGACAAGGGATCAAATGTTAAATTTACTAAATTCAAGTTAAACCCCTTTTATTTTTGGAATTGTTTACGACCTCAAGGCCTCAACTAGTCCTTGGCCGTATAAGTCCAACTCTTGGTTCAATAGAACACATAAAAGATAACACAGTCTCTCTCACACAATTACATTTATTAGATAATTTTATTTCTAGGAAATTTGGATTTAGTATTGATACGAGTTGTGTTGATTTTTCCATAATCATTTATCGTTTGTGTATTTATAATATTGTACGATTAGGGACCAGTTTGGGATTGCGATTGCTGATTAAATAAGTTGTTTTTACTATGCGGATGCAATAAGCAGCTGATTAAAAAAAGTAACTTGATGTTTGGTAAATTATATTATTGCGGTTGCTGTGAGTTTAAAAAGTAGTTCACATGCATTTGGTAAATTGTATTACAAATAGGGATGGCAATTTCCGGGTCCGGGTCCGGGTTTAGCCATTCCGGATCTGGACCCGGACGCCAAATTCTCATTACCGGACCCGCATTAAACCCAGTTTTTTCCCACCCGAGTTCAACCTAGAAAAATCCGGGTTTTGAACCTGGATTGCTTTACTTCAGTTGCTGGAAAAATGAAAAAAAAAACAGAATTACACAAACCAGAACCAAATTGCTTCCAGAATCCAGCTTGCTTTAGTTTAGTTCAACAAAATTTCAAATACAAAACATATAACTTCAAATCCAGGTTCTAAAACAAATACAACAGCGGCGAAATCCACCCCCACAGGCCGCGAAATCCACCACCACAGGCCATAGAACACAACCGCGAAATCCACCCCTACAGGCCACAGAACACAGCCAACACAGCCACAAAATCCACCCCCACATGCCACAGACACAGCCGTGAAATCCACCCCCACAAGCCACAGAACACAGCCGCGAAATCCACCCCCTTTTGCTGGCCGCGACAGAGTGAGAGATGAGACAAGTGATGCTGATGCTGATGAGTGATGAAACAAACACAAGCGCACCGTGAAGGTGATGCAGCCACGCCGCAAAGAATCTGATTTGAAGAAGAGAAATTACAAGAGAGTTGAAGAGAGAGTGAGAGAGATTGAGTGAGAAACGGGTGAGAGAGATTGAGAGAGGAACAATCGAACAAATGAAAATTGAGAGGAGAAGTTGAAGAGAGTGAGAGATCGAGAGAGGAACGAGTGAGAGAGATTGAGATTTGAGAGAGGAGTGAACAAATGAGAGATTGAGAGGGCTAGGGTTTCTTTTTTTTTCTATTTATATTTAATAATTTTTTTAAAAAAATAATATTAAAATAAATAATATCCGGATCCGGGTTCCGGATTTGCGAGTTCACTTGAAACCGGATTCGGACCCGGAAATATGCAGGTTCTGAAAAACCGATCCGGATTCCGCATAAAAATTGATCCGGTGCGGGTTGAACTCGGATTGGATTTTTCGGGTTCAGTCCGGGTCCGGGTTTGGTTGCCATCCCTAATTACAAACGTGTTATTTTATCATATAATGACCAAAATAGACATAAGTTTAAATTGTCTTTTTTTAAAGTATGTTTAATAATGTTTGGACATGCCCTTTTCTCTTTTAAACACCTAAAATTGTATTAAGTGAAAAAAAAACTTAATAATTTGTTGCATAAAATATGATAAAAATTCATACTAATAAATAATCCATATAAAATAAAAAATAATAATAATATGCATTACTTTCACATTAAACTTGTTGCAATAAACACCATGACTATAGAAAAAAAATATAAATAAATTGAATGTTAAAAGCCATGGTTATAAAATTGATTTTAAAAATTATGGTTAATTTTCATGTGAAATTGTTCATAGTTAAAAAAAATTACATAATTATATGCAAGTCTTTTTTTAATCTTATAATAGAAAATACAAATATAGTATAAAAAAATACAAACTTACTAGATCAAAACTTTGATATTGGAGAGAATATATGATAGTTGTGTCAGTAATTTGATTGTGGTGGTAATATGATATCTAATGACTTATATATTAGAGGAGTGATGATACAGCCACAAACTCTTGTACAAATTTATTTTGTACAAACTAATGTAGCATTAATTCATTGGTTGAATGAAAATAAATCATGTGGGCCAAGAAATATTTAATTTAATCAATTTTATCATGCCACGTCGGTTTGTACAAAATAAGTTTGTATAAGAGTTTGTGGCTATATCATTACTCATGTTAGAGTGTATGGAAAAATATGATATAGTTATTTTTGTTAAAATATTAATTAAGGTTATAATAGGAACTTTGAAAAGATGTAGTAGTTTATTTAATAAGTTGTTAATGAAAAGCAACCTCCTACTTGCTTTTAAAAGTTACAGTCAAAATAAAAAAAAATTATGAAAGAAGCAGCTTTTACAAAATTCACCAAAACACTATTTTTGTCATATATTATGAAATAAACAATTTATTGAGTTTCAACATCAATCACAAATGAGGCTTAAGATTTAATTTCGTATAATTTATTATCCAATAATTATTTAATAATACTATAAAAAAAGAAGATTATCGCAAAAAAATTATCTCTTCCTATCAAGTGTGTTTAAAGAAGCGATAATTAGTCAAAAATTCAAGTTGAGAAAGCCCAACAAAATAAAAAAAGAGTGATGATATTGCCACAAACTCTTGTACAAATTGATGTGGCATCAATTCATTGGTTGAATGAAAATACAAAATAATGAAAATAAATCATGTGGACCAAGAGATATTTAATTTAACCAATTTTATCATGTCACATCAGTTTGTACAAAATAAATTGATACAAGAGTTCGTGACTATATCATTATTCAAAAAAAATATATTGGGTTTTGTCTGTCTTGAAGTATTACAAATTAAAGTCAACCGGAAAGTTGGAGCTTAGTCGACTTATTTGACTTCATTATGATCATGGATGAGCAGGACCAATTTTGAATTTACTAATCAAAAATCACAATCTTATTTTTTCAAAATTTCAAAAAACTGTTACATGTGAAGCTCATGGTGGTCCATCAATAAATGTTCAACCATCTTAACCAATTTTCGACGGCGTTTAAATTTCTTGAAATAATACTATTTTATCAATGTAGCTATGAGATAAAATAAATTAATTTTAGAGTCTTACTTTTGTCTTGCACATGCCTAAGAATAGTAGTATTTATTAATTAATGGGAAGTATCTTGGCTGCTCTGCTGATTGAGGGCAATATTTTATAATTCAATGTCCTTTTCAAAAAATAATATTCATGGAAATTGCAACTCTATGGCATCAAATCAACTATCAATACCAATATGCTTGTAGTCGTTGGTGCTCGAGTTGTTTTTCAACTTTGGCCTTCTGCAGATTAACAAGGTAATGACATTAATTTAGATCCCGAAATAGTTATATTGTCTCAAATAAGAGCATAGTTTATCTATTTCTATCGAATAGGTCCATGAACTTTTAAGGAAATTATCAAACTATCCTTGTTAATTAGCATCAGTTTTGACCATGAAATTATATTTAAGCCAACAGAAGTTAAAATGCAGAAACTAGTAGCGAAGGCGATCGGCCATAAATGGGCCGGGAAATATATTGTAATCCTCGAACCCGGTTGCGAAAATTAATTTGTTTTGTATCCTAACGTTATATTGCTTCTAAATTTTCGTACTCATGTGCAAGTGTTGAGAGTGTAAGAATGTGTGTTTGTGTGAGAGAGAGATTCTTTTCAAGCATCTTTGTTTTCTTAAACTGGAAACGAGGAATTGAAAAAAAATAAAATATGATAAAATAATGAAGAGTAATGTTGAATATTTTATATGATATTACGTGTGATGTTATTGCGAGTGTTATTTTAGTTCAATTGATAAATTTTTTAGTGTAGAAACAATTAGTTTTAAGACTCGAATCTCACTCAAATATATAAGTGGGAAAATAATTGAATTGCCATTATTAGGTTATAATAAAAATATATGTATGATATATGCGATGCTATGCTACATCAGTCATTCCAAAGAAAATTTTAACGGTGTATAATTAAATATGTCTATCATTAGTCATAATAGATCTCCTAAACATTTCTAAAGTCACAAAAACCGATCTTTCTTGGAGTAGTAAGTCGAAAACATGCCGTCCTGACCATGTTCATTTTCTCACTTGAAAGTCAAGCAATTCTTCATCTTTTTAGAATATCACGCTAAAGCTTGCATCTTTTAATGCAATATTCATTCCCGCCACTCCAACTTTTCTGATCGTGAAGAGTGTATAAATTATCAGCAACCCCTTCAAGATCATCAGGCCTTAGATCATAATTGTGAGCCCTCTTTCTCCCTATTGATTCTTTAATATCTTCTTTAATATATACTTGTGAATTTAGCATGGCTGAGGTCCAATATCGCCTACAAAATAAGTGTTTTGCAGGCACCCCAGCTAAGAGAAAGGGGCATGGCTTTACAAGAAAATGTGCTTCTTTGGTCAAGGAGCAACGAGCCAGGATTTACGTTCTTCGACGCTGCGCCACAATGCTGCTGTGCTGGTACATTTATGGAGATGAATAAATGCTTTCATCTTTTTTCTTTTTCTCTTTTTTTTTTCTTTTGGTGTTCTATAGAGGGAGAATGACACTTTTCTAAATCCCAGACAGATTTCGGCTTTTACCACTGCCTCTTATGGTTTTCATAATACGTCATTGCCCCTCTGATATCTCAAAGTTTTCAACTAAAAACTCATTTCAACAACAAAACAATAATTTTTTTTTTTTTAAGTTTTAACATCAAAGAGAAAGAGGGTATTTAGTAAAAGCTGAAACCATAGGTAAGAAGTGTCAAATCTTTCTTTTTGTGGATTCATATTCCTTTCAGCTTTTGTCCATTTGGTCAAGCTTTCTGGTTAATTTCGTGGCCTGAGTGTAGTCTTTCGCGTCACATTCTCCTCAAGTGTCTTTTCATTTCTTTTTTGACCCAATTGAGAAATTTTCCACTGGGTTTATGGGCACTGAGAGAAGTTTGTGGCCGCACTCATTCTTTCCATTGATTCAAACCAAACCTTGAGCACTAATGGTGCTGTCATCGTTTGAGTTTTTGTCAACTTATGGGAGTTCAGTGCGTGGTAATTGATTACCATGATATTGATAATAAGTTTGTATTTAAAAATATATGGTTGTACCCTTTATTTTCATGTGAATCAAATATTTATTTGTTAGTATAAAAAATTAGCACAACAACTTATTCTATTATGTTTGTGGTAAATTAAGCGTGCGTTTGAGAGTGAGATATGTAACTTTTAAGTTACAGCTGTTGTAGAGTAAAAATCATAACTGTAAAGTAGAGCTGAGAAAAAATAGTTGTTGCACTATCAAAACATAATTATAAAAAATTACCAAACATCTTAGCAGTGAGACTCATACGCTTACTTCCAAACACATCCTAAGATTACTTCTGATCCCTGGTAAGGATCACACTTCTAGTGCTTTGATATTTGCAATAGCTTGAGAGCATCAACGACAATTGCAGATATATATATATATGTGTGTGTGTGTGTTCGTGTGTGTGTGTGTGTGTGGTTGGAGTAAATATGATTTTTAATGAGAAAGAAGACCCCATTAGGGACTGATATTCTCACTTCTCAGTACACCAATTGTGGGCCTCTCTCATAGAAGAATAATTGGGCCCCGATCTTTTAATGATCCAGCGGAGATCCAAACATTCTACGGGTCATTTTAGAATGAAAGTTTATTTTTAATTATAATTTAGCTTGAGTTTCCTTTAAATTTAAGATATGCATTGCAAAATACCAACTCGGATTCCATTAAAAAAATAATCCGAATACTTCTTGCTCAATATTGTGCTAAAATTGGAGGACTAAAAGGCTTATTTCGGTTTTGGTACACTGATTTTGAAGTAAAAATTTTGAAGTTCAACATAATATTATCATATTGTGAGGAGATTGATGAATCATAAAACGCGGAGAGACAAATAAGTAATTTTATTACACAAGAGGGAGGTTTGGTTTCCTTTCCTTCTTCTCTCTTAATTAATTTGATAGACTAATGCTTGCAATCGCTTTCCATCAATGCCGGCTGCTTCTACTTAATTAATGCGGATTTGAAACTTCCCCATCTGATTACTGATAGTAGTTACGGGTCAAGATAATTAATTTAATTAATTTGACGCTTTATTTTCAATTGTTAATCTATCTACTAATCCATCATAAAAATTTGTATTTTTATTTGGTCATCTAATTAAAACCAATTAAATTTTCAAAAATGAACAAGAAATTAATTTTCCTAATTCTTATCGAGCTTAATACAGGCTTATATACATTAAAGGAACCTTGAAATGGATAGTCAAAGTTCAACGTTCATTTATTAATTACGCTAGGCCGACCGACCGTACTCTTTATTTTATTTTATTTTTTGAAATCGCCATTATTTATTTTAATTGATTATTAATTATAGACAACAATAACTTTAATTCCACAATTCTATTCTTTAAAGTATTTTCATAAAAAAAATATAAAAAAAAACAATTCTTCAAACCTATTTTAATTGCTTCTAAAGTTTCTTTTAGAAAATTAGTAAACCAGTACATCTCTCTTGTAATTAGAGAAGTGATTGTTTGGCCATTGACGTTTCAGAAGTTTGACATTCAAAAGGTGGACAATTGAATTTTATTTAGAGTTCTGATATTTATCCCGAATTAAATCCCGAAATTAAACAAAACGACGCCGTTTGTTTTTTTTCTTTTTACTTCTCTAAAATGTTGCCGTTTGACTTAGTATTTGCAAAATGACTCTGCAGAATCGCAGCCTCTCTTCTTCTTTGTTTGATTTAACAGCTGCTTTTCTCTTCATCCTCTTCGTCTTAAGCTCTGATCTTTCTCTTAAAAAGAACTCACCCATTTAATGAAGAAGGTGATTAACAACAGCTACGAAATTTGTCCGTGAAAGCTGAGTTTCGGTTACCAAGCTGAGTTTCGACGGAACAAGACCAACAGCGGTTGTGAAGTTTCGGCAAAACAAGATTAACTGAATATTTTTTTCTATATTGTATTTTGAATGTTGATTAATGAGCTGGGCATTTGTTTGTATATCCCAACCTTATACTGCAATACTTTTACAACAAGCTTGAGCTATTTCAATTTGAATGTTGAGTTGTTTTTGGCAAACACAACACTGCTTGATCTTCGTTCGGGTGCTAGATAGTAACAAAGACGAAGATTCTTTCCATTTTGTCTTGTTAAATGGTGAAACGAAGAAACGAAGAGGAAGAGAGACGCAGAGATTCTATCTGTCTCATTCCCTGGTGAAACGAAGAAACGAAGAGGAAGAGATACACAAAGTCATTTTGCAAATGTTAAGTCAAACGGCAACATTTTAGAGAAACAAAAAGGAAAAAAAAAACCCAAACGACGTCGTTTTGTTTTGTTTCGGGGTTTGACCTGGGACAAACATCATTTTTCTTTTATTTATTATTATTTTGTCAAATGAAAGCTACTTGGGAATTATAATTAGAAATAAGAAAGCCACTTTGAGCATTAGAACTAGAAATAAGCCGCACTAATGTCCATATTTGTAGTCAAACTTTCAAATTTCATTTTGAGAGGACCAACCTGGAAGCTCTGAAGAGCAATTTATTGCGTCCAATTAAATTCTAGCCAGAAAACGAATGTATCAGCAATTCCCGGCACCAAAAGAAGGTCAATAGTGCTGATTATGTATTCTTTTTAATAGTTATCTAATTAAATAGTGCTTCCAATTTCATATGAATTGGTTATCAAATTGCTTCAAATTCGGATCTTTTGGCCAAAAGCCATAAAAATCTAACGTGCTTTCGATAGTTCTTAGACTAGATGCTCTTCCGTTTCAGTCTTTACCACCTGCCGGAAAATCTGGTAGTATCAATTTAATTGCCAGAAAATTTGGTACGACCAACTTGGCATATCCTATTGTCAGTGGTTATGATTATTAAAAAGAAACGTGTGTCTACAAAACAACCCATTTTTTTATAATTCGCTTGTAATATTAGCATTATTTTAACTTAATAGAATTAGTTCGAGCAAAGGTTCAAGTTCAATTTCAAATTTTTTGAACAGAAAATTTTGAACCCATCCCAAAAATACTTATATCGGGGTCAAAGTTAAACAGCACCTAGAAAACCATGTGTTGAGCGTACAGAAATAATATCAAGATTCAAACACATCTGAGAACATATGTGCACTTGTCTACATGCAATATATTTTTAGAAGCCATGATCACTACTTCATCTATCTCTCTCTCTCTCTCTCAGAATCCCAAATTTTGAAAAAAATAAATTGTCATAATTTATGTGACCTATTATTTGTCAATTGACAATTTTTTAAAAATACTTTTAATTTTTAATTTTTATTCTTGATAGAGGTTTCTAAGAAGAAGAGAAGAACCCATTTCATTAAAGATTCATTAGCCATTAAGAGAGAAAGCATTAATAATGAAAGTGCTTTTGTAAAAACTGTTGCAAATCTGAAACGGTTCCATTTCTATAACACGGAATCAGCTTGCACAACAAACATGCACAGACAAAACCAAAAAAAATGATAACACAAAATATATTGTATACCTACACATACAAATTAGAAAAGACTCAAGTTATTGTATGCTACGCTTGCCAGGGCGATCAGCAACCTGAAGAGTTTTGTCAATGAGCTTTTTTGCTTTTCTGCTGCGGATCTCAACTTTAACACTTGAGCTTTTGTCCATTTTGATGTAGGGTTTGTTCTTCTTTTTCTTCAAGGCTCTCACTTTCGATTTGATCGACTCCACCAAATTCTCCAGCTGGTTTATTGCCATTTTGGGTTTGATCAGAAAACAATATGAACACAAAAAGTGGTGGGGAGTGATTGCCTTCTTGGGTTTTTGGTGTTATAAATCTAGCATTTTGTGATTTTGTGCTTTGAGGATAGGAAAAAAAAAACTTGCTTCTGCTTTGTGTTTTTAGTTTTCGCTTTCGCTTTTGCTTCTGCTTGGATTTGGTTTGATTTCTTTCGTTCTTGGGTCATAGTTTTGTGGGTCTTTATCGACTGAGATTTAGAAATATGGGGTTAGTTTTTGTGATAATCTCCAGTTTGCCACTCACCGTCCTTTTCTGACTTCTGTGATTGGGTTATGATTGAGTGTACTTGAAGTGTCCATCTTCCTCAAAAGAACTTGTCTGACTGACGGTCATACAATACACAACTCCTTTTTTCTTTTTCTAATTTCTTTTTAACATTAACTTTAAGGTTGATCATAACATCTTAACCGCTCATTTTATAAGACGAATGTTTATCATGAACCGTGTAGCGTAGAATCAAATCATTTGTTCTTATCTAATATAACTAGTTTAGTTCACGAAATCAAATCCAAATAATTATCACAAAATCAGGAGCTTCTCAAGTCAACCCACTTTTAACTCGTAGTTAAATCATCTCCGGTTTAATTGTATAACGGTTAATTTGGCTAAGAAATACATATAAAAAATATTTGGTTAATAAATAAAAAAATAAGAGTAATATGCTAAGTTAAAATTTCACATGGCTGCGTGTCTTATCTGTAAATGCATATATCTTATATTTACTTATTAGAGTGGGAGCAAAGAATGCAAATTCTTTATATTTTAATATTTATTTACATATTTTAAGAAAGGAGTGAGAATTTAATTTTGTGGCCTTCACCCATTTTTTGGAGTAAGGAGTCCCCCACTCCCATGGGAGAGATCCACTCTCACCTATTCTTTTTTTTTAATCTTTATTTTATTAAATTTAAAATAATTATATTTAATAAAATAAAATAAATAACATCATATTTATTTAAATAATATTAGTATATTATTTTATAAATAAAATTGTTAAAAATAATAATATTAAACTTATTTAAATATAATATTATTATATTTATTTAAAATAATAATTTACATTGATTCTAAGTTAAAATTACTTAAAAATAATAATATTATATTTTTTAATATTAATAATTAATGATAATCAATAGTTTATTCTAAGAAAATATTAATTTTGTATATATTAATAATAATAATATTTCATTTGTATTGCTCTTATCAATAATTTTTAATTTACATAATTAAAATTAATAAAAAATTTATATTTACACAATTAAGAATATTAATAATTATTATTAACTTACAAATGTAATAAAATAAATATATTATTTATCAAATATATTATTTATTAATTTTTGTAAGTAAAAGCTACAATTCTTTAAATAAGGGTAAAATTATAATTTAAAACAATTTACTCCCAACTCAAGATAAAATAAACATATAAATTAGATTCTGATTATGGTTTCATACACCCATTCCAATGCAAGCAAACAACTTACTTTCATCTCACTCCACACTCCTAATCCCGGGATTCCCACTCTAATATTTGATTAATAAATAAAATTAAAATAGTAATTTGCTTAGTTAAAATTTCACGTGGCTACGTGTGTTATCCGTAAATGCATATAGTGTTAATAGAGTTTATCCTTTTTGATCTTTCACCACACCAGATACTTAAGTTAAAACAAAATTGTAACTTTTATACAAATTAAATTAATAAAAATACTTAATTTTTTTAATCCTTATCAAATTAATTACGTTATAAATTTATGCGACAGATATTAGCAGCAAATAATGGGTCTATTTCTATCATTTTGTACACTTATTTGTGGCACGCAATATCTCATGAAATATGTTTGTCTGCAAAAGATGTTGAGAAACAAATGCTACCATTCTTGGTATTGCTATAATTGTTTATGATCCATATGGTGAGTTTCTCCACTTTTGCCCAAGGCAAATTAGGAGATAAGATATATATATCAATTTAAGTTTGACATTTCATATGATTGAATATTAACCATAAAACTAATTTTCTTCCTTTTTTAGTTTTATTTTTCCATTGTTGGCACGATTGACTCTGACAATTCAACGTTCCAAAGCAACAATGGGAGCCAACACTAAATAGAAAATTTTGGCCCAAATTTGACTACAAACTCAAGTAATGGCTTATTAATTGAGCAGATACATATCACCTATCTAGGCCATGGTTAGCGTGATATAAAAAAATCCTTCCTCTATCTTGGAGGAATAAACGTTCGGGTTTTCTAAGTATTTCTTCTTTCACCTTTATTAAGTAAAGATTTTACAAACCAAAGACTATGTTATAATTATGTGTGTTTAAACTTTCGTTAAACTTTAGATGTAATATAACAAATGCGTATATGGAATAATAGTGAAATATTTGAAATTTTGGTTAAGCTACTTTTTAGTATGACTTATCCAATAATCATAAGTATTTATTTAATTTCATAAGTTTTTTTTTTAATTTTTGTGTTGTTATTTTTTTAATAGAGCTTCTGAAAATTAAATACGATATTTCGTATCTACTAGTAAATATTTAAATTTTCGACTTTTAAGAGTAAAGATTGAAATTTTTTTTGAAATATTAAAATATTTAAAATATCGTTTACTTACTCAACAATCTTATTTTATTTTTTTCATAATGTAATTTTGAAAAAAATTGTCTATGAAAATAATTTTATAATTTTTAATAAAAGATTTTATTAACAATAAAATAATTAAAAAATATTTTTGGTAAAGCACTACTTAAATAAAGTTTTATTTAAAAAATTACATCAAATAGAGTCAGAATGGAGATTTGAGCACGATTAATTAAGATGATGATTTCTTAATTATTTATTTTTAAAAAAGAATGAGATAATGATTCAAACAAACGAAAAGTTGGTTGGGAAAGAAATTTGATGCTCCGTCATTGACAATTACAAGTTGGTTTACGTTTCAGCTATTTGAATCTAAAACAAAAGTCTGCCATTCACACAATAAAAGAGAGGACATGACCAACAAAGTGTTGGCTCCATTGGTAATGGAGTCCCCTTAAGTAGTTTGACTGGGTTTGCTCTTCAGTTCGAATCGCAAGAAAGTCGTCTTTATTGGGAGAACCTGTGCCTCCCGGTTCGAGTAGGAACTTCTAGTCTGAGTTGTGGTAGGGGCTTAAAGGTGTCTCTCATAATTGGAGCTCTTCCCATGATACCTCGTTGTTAAAAAAAAAAAAAAAAAAGAGAGGACATAAATATTCATAATTAGTGCCCTTTCGAAAGCGACTTCAACGATGAATAACAGTCTTTACCCACAACCCTTTTACGTGCTTTAATGAAATATCGGGATTTTGTATGAATATTTGAGAATGGTGTTTATTTTTAAGTGATTTTTTTTTTATATATATAAAACCAACCTTAAACATTTTAGAAGTAGCATGTATCGCATAAAAACATATTTAAATTTTTTAATTGGCTGGTCTGCACTTTATGCATAAATTGGTTTTTTATGAAATATAAAAATGATAAGACAAGAATAATTTCACATGTGATGTGAACCCATCACCCTCCCATATTTTGGATTTTTGTTTTATCAGAAATGGTCATCAATTCAATCCACACATATCGAAACAAAAGTAAATGGACACACGTGCAACATACACATACCCACGTAAGGGGTGAAGTGCTCAAATGATTAAAATAGGATTTGTGGTGACTGCTTAGCTTCCTGTTTCGGACGATTAGAAGATGTTGATTTTGTAAATATTGTATCTGCTAAAATGTTTATGCTATCAAATTATTTTATTTGCAATTTCATCTACAACATAATACGTATATTGTTTTCTAATTTTTGTTATCTGAAAAAAAAAATAAGTAGCTTTGGAGAAAATCTTTTCCTTTTTAAAGAGAAAAATACTTTTAAAAAAAATAGTCGCTCATATTTCTCATTCTGCTGTATAACTCAAAAAGGGAAAACAAGGGTTGTCCTTTTGAGGGTACATTACATATAACACTGGTTTTCATTAAAATCCGGCTCATATTGAAAATAAGTTTTATTTTTATTTATGTAAGCAGCCTGTCCGAATATTAGCTCAATGAATGATAAATTTACTCTCAAATTTAAAGAAAAATTACTCTCGTAAAATATAATACACAAAAATATTCGAAAAGGAAATGACAATCACCAAGAGATTCAAAAGGTAAGATTAGTTTGTCTTGACCTCAATGGTGAGTGATGCAAAAGAAATAATTTTGTCATGATAAAAACCAATGGGAAACCATCGAAAGTCAAAAATCCGGGGAAAAAAAAAATTGTTACACGTGTGAAATGAATCAAATTCGAAAGACACTTCAGAAAACTTCGGGGCCCCTGCGCAAACGTGGTTGTTTCATGTGACCATTAGTTTTATGCATCGACTGCATTTGTAGCAAACCGCTGAGAGAAAAGTTTTGTAAAATAAATAATAATATTAAGCGACGCAAGACTTAGAGAACCACCAAGTCAAAAACATGTCATTTTTATATTGAATGATAATTGCTATTAGGATACATAAATAAGGGTCTTATTACGATGCATCAGGTGCACCGTGCATCCAAAGAAATTCTATAATATCTTTGATATATTACAACTAATTAATAAATACATGTCATGTGTAGTTAAATTTAATTTAATCACCATTTATATAATGATTTTTCAAACTAAATACATACATATCATAATATCATTTACTTATTATATGACTAACGTGGTGTCTCTGATGTATTCTAAAATTTCTCGTGCATCCGCCATCAGTTTTTAATTGTTCGTAACAAATAATAAATTATTACCAATAACAAAAAGCACAGTAGATGTATGGTACAGCTTTTACACCTTAGTCACATCCCATAAATAAATATGGTGAGGCTTCAATGTTCAAAGAGTCAAAGACCTAGATTTGGTTGACTAGTGATAAATTTATAAATGAAATTCTCTGCAGATGCGGAAGGAACCTCCCCAGTACAATTCGTTTCCCAGTTGCACCCAAAAAGTCTACAATCAATGAGAGAGAGATTGGTGAGTAGGAAAGCAAGAAAATGACAGTATTTGATTGAAATCTGCATTTCAGAGAAAGGTCCAGAAATATTTTTCAAAATTCAGATTCAAACACGACATTAACAGTGCACATAAACACGGAATGAGCATAATATGTGATTGCTAGTTAATTTAACTGGTAAGATCTCTTTGGATAGAACGGGAGGTCTAGAGTTCAAACTATGTGAACATGAGGGTATCCTGTGGTTTGTGGCAATACACCTGTGAACCTGAACTACAAGTCTACAACCAGCTGCAGGCAATTTGCTCATGTAAAAGTTTTAAGGAAAAGATGAAAACTAAACTTACATTAATGATATATATTTTGTACAGCAAAATGTAAGTTTTGAGTAAGACAAAGCTAATAACCTTATTAGACAAATTAGCGGAGAAATAAACAGTTTGGTTACTTGGATTACCTTGTGTCACCAAAAAAAGATTCTCCAGCACTGATCCACCTTTGGAAAAAGTTCAGCAAGCGCAGTCAAAATTCACTGAGAGAGAACTCCACCTAAGTCCTGCATCAGCAATATGTACGGGTTCTAAATTTAAAGAAATGCAAAAATAAAAGTCAAAATTCATTTGCTTTAACAATAAATAGTACAATAATGGAGATTTGAAGAAAACTTAAGACTTCAAGTATGTTCAATTTTCAAACTTCAACGTAGGGAATTTGATCACTAAAAGTGGTACGAACAAGCAGTTCATTGCATTGGAGAATATATCTCAAAATATGGTTGGTAAGATAAAGATCTTTTTCTAAGAAAACTTAGACTGCATGTATGTTCAATAGGACCTGCCTATGGTACAGATTCTGTACCTAACATCTCCCGTCATCCCACCGTCCCATTTTCTATGGTTTAATTTCTCACTCCACATCCAACCACATCCAACGGCTGATGCTGCAGCTGTAGCTTACAGATTCTGTAAGCTAGTCGAGTCCATGTTCAATATTCAAACTTCAACATAGGGAATTTGATCAAAAAGTAGTACGAACAACGAGTTCATTGCATTGGACAATATATCTCAAAATCCAGTTAAATAAACTTTGATTTTCATAAATGTTCTGATTTTGACCATATTCCAAACTTGACCGGCATCTCAAAAATTTCAATTGATTATGAACAAACAACAAAACTTAACCCCCATCAGTACTGTACGGTACACATTAAGGTAGCCAAACCTGAGGAAACAATACTTGCTCAATCTTGACTATGTTCCAGTATTTGGATCTGATTTTATCCAAAACCTATTTACTTTTAGTTTAACATCACTTGAAAAATAGGTTTGCACAGAATTAATTATTCTGTCATTGAGATCGTTCTTTTATAGAGATTTACAGCACAAATAAAACCATTAAATCAGGAAACTAAATCACTGATTTAAGGAAAGAATAATTTCTAGGTAGATTTTCTTAAAATACATAGATTTGCACCTAAATAGCTATGTTACAGCTAATGATGACTAATTTACAGCTAATATATAATTACAGCACATATTTTTTCTAATTTTCTAACACTCCCCCTCAAGCTGGTTTGAAGATATGCTCCATAGCCAGCTTGCCAACTAGAAAATTGAACTGTTTTGTGTGTAGTCCTTTGGTAAAGACATCAGCCACTTGTCCTCCAGTAGGAATGTGCTCCATATGAACCAATCCATTATCTATCTTCTCCTTGATGAAATGCTTGTCAATCTCCACATGTTTTGTGCGGTCATGAAGGACTGGATTGTGTGCTATTGAGATTGCTGCCTTGTTGTCACAGTACAACTTCATAGGAGATGATTTTGTCGCTTTTAACTCTTCCAGCAGCCTCCTAATCCACATGATCTCACAAATACCATGGGCTACAGCTCTAAATTCAGCCTCAGCACTGCTCCTAGCTACCACATTCTGTTTCTTGCTTCTCCATGTAACCAAATTACCACCTACAAATGAACAGTATCCAAAAGTGGATCTTCGGTCTACTATGCTTCCAGCCCAATCTGCGTCTGTGTAGGCTTCAATCTGCAAGTGTCCTTGTGGCTTAAACAGAAGTCCTTTGCCTGGTGTCCCTTTTAGATACTTTAAAATTCTGTAGACAGCTTCAAAGTGTGCCGGTCCTGGGGCATGCATAAATTGGCTAACCATACTAACAGAGAAGGATATATCTGGGCGTGTATGGGATAGATAAATCAATCTCCCAACAAGTCTCTGATAATGCTCCCTAATCTTCACATTCTCAGCTTCTGCAGGTTGCAGTTTCACATTAGGCTCTATAGGGGTTTCAGCAGGTTTACACCCTAGCATACCTGTCTCGTTTAACAAGTCGATAACATACTTCTTCTGATTTACAGAAATGCCTTCTCTAGATCTAGCAAACTCCATCCCAAGAAAGTATTTTAATGCCCCGAGATCTTTAATCTCAAACTCCTCAGCCAGTTTCTTTTTTAACTTTGCTAGCTCATCACAATCATCCCCAGTTAACACGATATCATCCACGTAAACTATCAAGATAGCTATTTTACCATCATTTGAATGCTTGTAAAACATTGTATGATCAGCTTGACTTTGAATATATGCATAGCGCTTAATCACCTTGCCAAAGCGCTCAAACCAAGCTCTTGGTGACTGTTTAAGTCCATACAAGGACTTCTTCAATCTGCACACTCTCCCATTTCCATACCTTTCTTCAAAGCCTGGTGGGGAACTCATATATACCTCCTCCTCAAGGTCTCCATTAAGGAAAGCATTTTTAACGTCCAATTGGTGTAAGGGCCAATTAGAATTAACAGCAAGAGACAACAGGACCCTAATTGAGTTGATTTTAGCTACCGGAGCAAAGGTCTTTTGGTAATCTATCCCATAGGTTTGAGTAAAACCTTTTGCAACAAGACGGGCTTTGTATCTCTCGACACTCCCATCTGCCTTACTCTTGATAGTAAACACCCATTTGCACCCCACAACCTTTTTTCCATTCGGTAATTCTACCATCTCCCAAGTATCATTCTTCTTCAAGGCATTCATCTCTTCAAACACAGCCAACCTCCAATTTGGATCACCAAGTGCTTCTTGAATATTTCTAGGCACAACAAGTTTTGAAATGTTTGTAGTGAAAGCTCTATAATTGTCAGAAAGGTTTTGATAGGAAATATATTTGGCAATAGGATGTTTGGTACATGTTCGGGTTCCTTTTCTAAGGGCAATGGGGAGGTCAAGATTAAGATTCTGTTCAAGAATAACAGGGGCTAGTTCCAAAATAGATTCAGGTGCAGAGTTCGCTTCCCTAGAATCTGATCGTAATGGTAAGTTTAAGTCATTAATAGGAAAAGAAGAGGAGGAACAGAAGAAGGATTACCTGAGGCATTTGGATGACCATTGCTTAGGGCTTCCGGTTGACCAGGTGCTTGGATAATGGCCTGGTCTCTACCACCTCTAAGGACACCTTTCCTAGAATAAACCACAGGCTCAAGATTGTTTCTATTTTTTTCCATTCGTAGTATTTCTTTTTCTGTCAGACCAATGTCAGATTCGATTTCTTTAGGCCTAGTTTCCAAGGTTTTTTTTTCAAAAAAGGTATCAAGTAGTGTGCTAGGTAAGGGTTCAGCAATTTCCCAAAAATTTGGTTCAACTACCTTCTCCCCCTGAAGCAAATTTTTGGTAAAGTATGATGTGTTTTCCATGAAAGAAACATCCATAGTGACAAAAAAACGTTTTGTAAAGGGATTAAAGCATTTGTAACCTTTTTTATTGGGTGCATACCCTATAAAAACACATTTTTCAGCTCTTGGATCTAATTTAGACCTTAGCCTCTTTGGAGTGTGCACATATGCTGTGCAGCCAAATATTTTCAAAGGTAAGTCAGAATTGATTCTAGATTCTGGGAATACCTTTTTTAAGCAATCCAACGGGGTGATATATTGTAAAACTTTGGTAGGCATCCTGTTAATAAGATACGAAGCTGTCAGTATAGCATCACCCCATAGATACTTTGGAACATTCATATAAAATATCATGGCTCTAGCTACTTCTAACAAGTGCTTGTTCTTACGCTCAGCAATGCCATTTTGTTCAGGTGTGTCGGAACAAGAGGATTGATGTAAAATTCCTTGTTCATTTAAAAAAGTTTTCAAAACTTTATTAAAATACTCTGTTCCGTTGTCAGATCTCAAAATACTAATTTTTGTTTGAAACTGAGTTTCAATCATCCTATAAAATTCTTTAAAAATCTGTTCTACATCAGATTTTTCTCTCATTAAGTAAACCCAACACAGACGTGTATGATCGTCAATAAAAGTCACAAACCATTTTTTTCCAGAAATTGTGGTCACTTTTGAAGGACCCTAAACATCACTGTGGAATAAATAAAACGGTCTTGAAGCATGATAAGGTTTTGGAATATAAGATTTTCTTTGACTTTTTGCCATTAAACAACTCTCACATTGAAATGATGAAGGATCAATCCCTTTAAATAGCACTGGAAATAAATGTTTTAAATAAGGAAAACTTGGGTGGCCTAAACGACAATGCCAAACCATTATTTGATCACGAGCAGATAAAGAACTAATACTACTTAGCCCTTGAACTATTTTATTACTAAGAAATTTATCCTCGAAATAATAGAGACCATTAATCATCCTAGCACTGCCAATCGTCTTCCCCGAGCTCCGGTCCTGAAAAATGCAATAGGATTCATAGAAAATAACAGAACAGTTAGAGTCTCTAGATAGTTTGCTAACTGACAAGAGATTACAAACAAGTTTAGGGACATAGAGAACAGATTTAAGATCTACTCTTTCAGAAAGTTTTATAAGGCCTAGTCCTACAATTGGTGAGAGATTACCATCGGCTATCCTAACCTTCTTATTTTCGGGACATGGTGAAAAAGTTTCAAACAAATGTAAGGAATTGGTCATATGGTCGGATGCTCCTGAATCTATTATCCATGGAGCAGATTTAAATTGACAAGATAGAGCATAGAATTTATTACCTGTGTGTGCCACAGAAACACTAGGAACATTGGGTACCGAATCAAATTTTAACGGTGCAAGAAGATGCTCCATCTGCTCTTTGGTGAAGGGGCTGGTCTCAACCTCATTGGCAGTAGGGTTGGCTCGGCCAGCTTTCCCTTTCCAATTTGCAGGTTTCCCATGAATTTTCCAGCAGGTCTCACGGGTAGGGCGAGGCTTATGACAAAAATCACACCTAACTTGTTGTTTTTCATCAGATTTGCGTTGCAAAATAGGAGCCTTGCTTCCAGTCATGGAGACCAGGGCAGACCAGGGCAGAACCTTCAGCAACCCCAGTTCCCTTCTTGCCAAGCATCACATTCCTCCGACTCTCCTCTCTTCTGACCTCTGAAAAAACGTCACCAATTGAAGGTAGGGGCTGTCTTCCAATAATTCTCCCCCTCACCTCATCAAACTCGACATTCAGTCCAGCCAAAAACTTAAAAATGCGGCCATCCTCTACAGTCTTTTTGTGATGTTGAGCATCCTCAGGAGATTTCCACTCATAGGTGTTGAAAAGGTCAAGGTCTTGCCAAATCCGCTTTAAGGAATTAAAATATTTTGTGACATTGTGCTCCCCTTGTCGCATCTCTCCGAGTTTGAGGATCAACTCAAAAATCTGTGATTGATTTCCGAGATCAGAATACATCTGATTTACATTCTCCCAAAGTTCTTGTGCTGTTGGATAGCACATATAATTAGAGCTAATATCTTCTTCCATTGAAT
Source organism: Citrus sinensis (assembly GCF_022201045.2). Classification (NCBI taxonomy): domain Eukaryota; kingdom Viridiplantae; phylum Streptophyta; class Magnoliopsida; order Sapindales; family Rutaceae; genus Citrus; species Citrus sinensis. Next base: position 1,797,440 of record NC_068563.1, on the reverse strand, counting down.
TCACAAGCCACGTCATCACCATGGAATTCTCGGCATCCCATGTAACATAGGCCGGATCATCCACTGCAGGAGCCTTCTTTTCACCAGTCAAATAGCCCATTTTTCCACGCCCTCTAATATACATCCTAACTGACTGAGACCATCTCAGAAAATTGTCACCATTCAAACGAATTGTGATGATTTGTACAGAATGAGATTCTGAGGAGGTAGCACTGATTTTTGAAACATCTGTGCTACTAGGATTGTTCATAGAGGATTGAGGGACAATACTGGAATTGGATGAAGAGTCAGACATGGTTTTAGGGTGCAGGGATCAAAAGGAAGAAAAAAGGAATTCCGGCAAGATATTCTTCCGGCTCTGATACCAACTTGAAAAATAGGTTTGCACAGAATTAATTATTCTGTCATTGAGATCGTTCTTTTATAGAGATTTACAGCACACATAAAACCATTAAATCAGGAAACTAAATCACTGATTTAAGGAAAGAATAATTTCTAGGTAGATTTTCCTAAAATACATAGATTTGCACCTAAATAGCTATGTTACAGCTAATGATGACTAATTTACAGCTAATATATAATTACAGCACATATTTTTTCTAATTTTCTAACAACATCATAACAATGTAGGAAAAGAACAGAAATTGGGCCATCCCGCACTGTCCCATGCTGGCCTATCAACCAGTGGTCTCATGAGTCTCAAAGCCAAGGATATGTTTAAATATACAGACAAATCTGGCCCAAGAAGATAAATAAGCCTAGCCTTCGTATCCAAAACCTACAGCTGATTAACTGATTGATCAATGGCAGACAAGCATCCAGCAATAGGAGCCTCAGCAGGGATTAGAAGTAAAAGAACCTAGAATTGACAATTTTGCAAATCACAGCACAATCTAGAAAATGATTCAAATCACAGCCCATGTCTATTCCAGTCACTACTGAAGTAGTGAAATATATATATTGCGTATTCATTTATGATTCAATCTCATAAAAATGAAGATTGTCATTGGCTGGTCCAACTTATTATCACACCATGCCACTTATCTAGTAAAACTTAGTTCTTATTTGGGATTGAGGTGTTGTAACTTTTAAGCTACAGCTGCTGTAAAAAAAAAAAAAATTATAACTGTGAAATAAAAGTTAATAATATGTAATAAATATAAATTTTAAATAATAATTTTGACAAAATTATTAATGATATAATATAGTTTTCATCATACAAGTGAAAAATCATATCAATATAGCTTTCAAACTACAGCAGCAAATGTTTGCCAAACATTTTAATGTTGTGTCCAACCTCAATCCCAAATGCACCTTAGACTCAAAAACTTAAAGCTAGACAGGAGACTAGAGAGAGGTCTTACCACCAAGGGTGCTTAAGGAATGGGCATTTGCTGCGAGTCAGAACATAACATTAGAGTTGCTAAGAGAGCTATTGTTGCAGTTTCAACACGCAAGCGATGTGGCCCAAGACCAACAGCAGTAGCACCTGCTTCCACTATCTTATTCACCTCTTTCTCTGTGAAGTCTATAGAACCAATAACAAACAAAAGAATCACAGATCGACAGAAACTGACAAAATATACTAATGACAGATCAACCAGCAGGAAAACCCGTGTGTGACAAATATCAAAATAAACAGAAATAATAACAATGTTCATTGCCCACAAGAACTATTATCATAAAAATTTCGAAAAACAAATATTTTGAAAAAAAATTTTAAGCATTTTCTCAACAAATGCTGCCAGAAATACAACACAAGCAAAAAAAAAAAATAGCTACAGACTTTGTACAAGGTAATGGTTAGAAATACTTAGTACCTTTCAAATATGGCAAGATGGAAAAATTATAAAACTTAAATTCCATCAAACTTTTGCATACAACAAGGTGTACTTACCGCCTTCTGGTCCTACTATTATCAGCCCACTAGATTCGTTTCTTGATGAAGACAATGCAGTGACAAGAGGAGTAGCTTCTGCTATTGCAACAAAAGCTAACTTTGACTGGGAAACCTGTAGAATACACCATACAAGATAAATTCAAAACCAAGACTACAAGCAAAAATAGATTCCCAATAGTTCCAAGAAGCAACAGCTGAATTTCTCAGAGATTCCATTCCCCATAATTCAAGAATATGGCACTGGATACGGTTAAGTAATTCATAAACAATGGTATATAAATCTGTAACCTATAAATATGCTATCTAATTTTATAACCTAAAAATTCCAGGTATCTTCAAGTTCAATTCACTTTCGAGCTGGTTTTTATTCAGTAAATCAAAATCCTAAATAACTAATAAACCATTAAGTGAAAAAAGAGAGAAGAACTTACAAGAGGTAGAAGGCCATCAATTTTCATTGGAGGATTCAAAACCATTTCGTGCAGACGTTGGCCTAAAAGAGTTGCATCGACGGTGAAAAGAATATAAGACAAAAGAAAAACAAACAACTTTAGGCATCCCCTCATTGAAGAGACACTAGGGATCATCTTGAACCTCCATATACAAAAGCAGAATTAGCAATAAAGCCGTAGTAGAAATTGCAACTCAGAAATCCATTGTCACTATAAGTCTATAACTCAGCTCAAGAGTAATCGTTTACATTGTTTCGTTGCTGCTAAAATAACACGTTCCAATCTGTCTACCCTATTTTCCGAGATTGAAGGTGAATGTTCTGTCAGCAAAGGGGTCACACTCTGAGCTCCCAGCTCCTATGACAGTACAAAGGACATTGATAATTAGAAGCAACAAGAAAAGCACAAACAAATATCATATCCACACTCTAATAAGATAACGTCAACTTAATACATATTTAAGGCATACCGTGCATTTTTCAACAAGCCAATCAGCACGACCACCCTTAAGAGTACCTAAACAGGATCAAGTTCAAATATGCAACAACAAATTCACTTTCTCATCACAGTGCCGACCAAACGCTTACCAAAAGCTGCAAATACATTCCATTGAGTATGCTGAGGAAGAACTAATTTCAGATCTTCTAAGGCCACAACATCAAGTCCTGTTCTATCAATTCTCTGTATGCAACCTTCTATCAAACCCCCTTTCCCATTGAAAAGCTCTACCCTTGCATATCATTATTTGGAAAATCGTAAATATCTTCATTAAAACAGTTAAAAAAAAGTTTTTACTATTTCAATATAATAAACTAATTAACAAAATCAAATGCATTTACCTATCATTAGTACTCAACCGCAAAACTTTCGTCATGTGCCAAAATTCATCTCCTTCTACACGCACAATACCTCCCTGCATTATCCATTTGTCAGCAAAACACATATATATATAGTCTGGTTAATCCACAACTTAAGCATTATTTATAAAGAGCTACGTAATAATGCCACGAGTCCAATTGCTAGAGGCATGTATATGTGTATGGAAATGGAATGCAAGAGAGGAGACAAAAGAATTGCCTTTGAAGAAGGGAGGACTTGGGAGAAGAAGCGAGGGATGCCACCGCGTGATTGATTGGCGTAATCTGACGATGAACTCGAGAATGCTCTCAGGCTAAGCGGTTTAAGCGAAGGACGGTTCAGGAATTGTACAAAACGAGGTCGCACTGCCGCTGCTAAGCTTTGCATTTGCAATAATTCCCTTTGCCGCAAATGAATGTTGGGAATATGCCACAGCGGTGTTGGTGGTTTAATTATTGCTTGAATGTGATAAAGGGCTTTATTAGATAGTCAGGATTTTTTAAAACGCAGCGTTCAAGTCCACAAAGGATTATGCTAGTTTGGGTTACTGTGTGATATCTGAGCAAGTGCACGCCGCGCAGGAGATGTTCGATAAAATGCCACTTAGAGTTGCTAAAGCTTAGAAAAAGAAAAAAAAGGAATCACTTAACACTTGGAGCGCATGATTTTGGTGCGTGGCCCAACAATTTTGCTCTTTTGTGGGTAACTTGGTACGCTAGACAGTTTTGGGTGCTATTTAGTAGTATAAAATACTCGTAAATAAACAAAATTTGTACTTAAGCTAATACGGCACTAGTGTAGTTAACTGGATAATCTTTTATAACGCAACCTTGGAAATCTGGGTTGAGAGAAATCTTCTTTTATATACACACACGGCAGAGTGACTTAAGCTAACCAAAATAGTCGTTCGTAAAAGAAAATTAATTCATCGTACCGCCAATTTCTAAATAAATTAAATTATTTGCCTTCTTTAAGAATATCACATTCCAATACATATTTTGGTTACCAGTGCTTGCATTTTGAGATTATTCTTAAAAGATAATAACATCAATCACCAGCAAAGAAAGCATCAAGTTGAACATCTATTTAACTTTTCAGGAAACACTAGTATTTGTACATTAGCAAAAGAAATACAAGGCTACAACTACTGCACAATGCAAAAAGATTATACATATAATTAACACAAGATCATTCATCTCCTTCGTCATCCTTTTTTTCACCATCCCCATCGAACCCACCACCCAAATCACAAACCCTATCCCAAACCTTCTTCTCAACATTCACCACCGACAGCCTCGGCTGCCTGAACAAGGCCCACCCTTTCAACTCCTGATCCCTCTTCATCTCCTTCAAGTCCACCGCCCGCCTCATCATCCCCACTTCCTTCACGTCCACCGCCCCCGCCCCACCCCCGCTCTCCTCGTACCACTCCCTTATCACGCTCACGACGCCCACCACGCGGCGGGACCTGGCACCCGAGTGGTAGAAGAAGCAGAGCTCGTTTAGTCTCATGGCCTTCATGTTCTTTTGTGCTTGCTTGTTCTTCACTCCGTCCCAGTTTGTTACCCCTCCGTTTGCTGCTTGATCCTCCCACGACCACTCCCCTGGCTCCGTTTTCAACAGCCAGTATTGCCTCTCTTTCCCCATTTTTTCTTTCATTGCCCTTCCGAATTTCGAGAATGATGGTGGTGTTATTGAGGTGGGTTTATTAGTCATGGCGGGAAACATCGGGACTGGGGTGGCGCCAAATGCCAATGGTTCATTTTGGTCCGGCCCATTAAGGTGGACTCGAATTGGATTTTTAAAAACCAGTTTAGTTTGGTAAGTGCAATGTAATGAGATATTTATCTTTTTTTTTATAATTCTGTTATACATAAATTGTTACTGATATTACAGTAGATATTATAAGTATAATATTTACAATTATACTAAATAATTATACTAAACAATTAGGACTACCGTCATATATTAACTCACTACTGATATTACAGTAGAGATTACAATTACAATATTTATAATTGTACTAAACAACTAGGACCATCGTCATATATTAACCCACTGAAGCACTTGTGCAAATACTTTAAACCCTCTCTAATATTTGAAGGGTGTCTATTCCACTCATATTTTGTAAGAGAGAGACTGTCTCTATTCAATTAGTTGATAATTGAGAGAGAATTGAAACTAATCTTCATAATTCTCTTATAGAGATTCGAATTCTTACACTCAATATTATAAGTGAAAGGTTTCTTCCATTGGATCAATGACCCGTTAATGTAATGTGATATTTATTTAATTGTTGGTAAATTTGTAAAATTTTCGAAATAATTATTGTATGATTTGACTATATTGCTTTATAGCTAATTTCAATTCCCAAATTTATGATGGAGACTCCACTCTAGTCTAGACTCTATCTACACGTTAAACCAACCAAGTCTTATCTAGAACATATTAAATGAGTGATGTATTTGCCCCTAATTTTTTGAAATGGGTGCTCACATTAAATGCGTTTCTCTCCAAAATCATTGCAAAAGTTTTTCCTTCTTATCATCTAGAATATTACAAAATTTTCCCATGGCTTTATAAAGTACTAATTATAAGAGTATGAAAGCTGAGAACTTTGGTGTTGTGAACTGAGTAGCCATCTTTCTTTGATCATTCCCTCTTCGAGTGCCTTTCATCTGTGTGGTCATGGGAAACTTTAATTTTCCTAACCCCACTATGAAGACTAAATGGTGAGCAATATGAAATGCACCAAGTAACTTGAATATTAATCAACGAAGTTTGGTACAAAACATATAGCCCACTGGTTTCGATATTCTCAGCATTTTCAGTTCCAAGCTTTTGAAATTGAATTAGAATATCGTGGCTTATCAAATTTCGGGTCGAATGGCATAATGATAAACCAACCAAGAATTCTAATATTCCATTACTCTAATGGTTTCAAAAGGAAAACTTATTATTTTTTATCGTAGTCTTTTTAATATATAAATATCACTATTTACAGTTGTGATTCGGTCATTGGGTTTTATGGATTTAGATATTATTTAATAATATTTTACAAAATTTTAGAACATTCTGTGTACTTTTCTCTCTATTTTCTCACTGTGATCAAATGCTGATATGAACATTTATTGGAGTATTTTCCATTCTGTGCTAGACAAGCGCGTGATTCACTTAAAACATAACCTTAATAGCTATCATATGAATTCTATTACTCTAATGGTTTCAAAAGGAAAATTTAACTATTTTTATAATAGACTTTTTTTTTAATCTATAAATATCACTATTTACAGTTGTGATCCGTCATTGAGTTGAGTTATGTAAATTTATATATTACTTAATAATATTCGATAGATTTTTAGTGTCAGTTTGGTAATATTGTAGTTTTTAAAAATAACTATTATTAATTGTATTGTAAAAATAATTAAATTTAAAGAGAATCAGTTAGACGTTTGGTACAATTTATTTCTAAAAGTGTTGTAAGTTTTAAAAATAATTGTATGTTTCTGATAAATCTATTGTTAAACATGTTGTATAAAATTTTTTTTTATTGTGTATTATAATAATTGATAAATAAAAAATATTTTATTTTATTATCTCAATATAATTGGTAATAATAACAATCTCTTTAAAGTTAATTATTTTATTTCCTAATCAATAAGGATAATTTTAGATTTTTATAATTCTTATGGGAATATATATGAAGGCAAATGCTAAGTTACAATAATTGTAACATACATCTCTCATGTGAACCACACAAATTATGGGTCCTACAATTTTAAAATATACTTTTTCAAAATTTGATGTAGGATATATAGGATGATTTACCCAGAATTGAATTCTAAAAAAATTTACAAAGTATCAAAATTAGTTTTTAATTTTTTTAAAAATCACTCTTTAGCCTATTAATGCAATTCCAAAAAGACCCTTAGAACATTCTTTATACTTTTTTTTTTCTGTATTTTCTCACTATGATCAAATGCTCATTCAGCCGTTAAATGGAGTATTTCCCATAGGTACCACAGGAGCTCAACTAGTAGAAGAGAGAAAAGATTCAACAAGAGAAAAGACTAAAATGTTATTGTAACATCTGTCATAAGAAGACCTTGGATCTTCCAGATGGTTTATTCCACATTTGCGTTGGCACGGGAGAGCAATACAAGTATATGATACATATCATGAGTACCGTATAAATAAGATACATATGATTAGTTGAAGCAAACGTGAATAGTATTAAACGGTGAATTAGAGTCTTTTAATCTGCCTTAATTAGCTTAGAAATATCTTGATGTACATAATCGTCGACCAAACAAACTATCAACTGTATAATTTAATAAAAACGGAAATGATGCAGCATGGCTGTTCTTGGAAGAAGAAACTCGTTAAAACTATTAAAAAAAAAACACACACACACACACATGGAATTGTTGATCAAACTTAGCCTTAAAGTTGCAACATCAAAAGCTGATCAAAGAAGTTTCTTTCATTGTTCATTGTCATGCTTCAGATTCCTGCAACTTTTTTTTTTTTTTTTTGAACTTTAAACTTTAAATCCACCCAATATCCACTTGCAAGGTTGCACCCATTAATAATCAATGTGAACGGAAATGGTCGACTTACTCTTTTTATATTTATGATGAAATGTCTTATATTTTTAAAAAAATAAGTCCACGATGTTTTAAAATCATTGATGGGGCACAACTGGTCTAGGTCTACTCTTTATATTTATTTGATTGATTCCTCGAAGCTGCAAATTCGGAAAAAAAAAATGCAAATGATAATTATTAGTAGAACCTCCATCATTAATGTTATAGAATCCTGCCCCATAAGCATGCCTATATTCATCATAATGGCCAGGGTTTTTGCAATGGTCTGTTCCCTAAATTTGATGCACCTCATTATGTATATGTGCCTTTGCCATTTTTTTTTTTAAAAAAAATTAATTTCCGTCTTTAAGTTGAAGATGACGAGGCTATAAGTTTCTCTTTTGTTAATGGGTGAAAATGATAAAGGGTTATGACTGTATGATAAACAAGAGATCATTCATATGTATAAACAAAAGAGAATCTCAATGCTTTATCATCAGTGACTTCATTTTTTATTTTATTTTTGTTTTTCATGTGTTTTGTTCAGGTCAACTCCTAGATTCAAAAGCTCAACAGTAATCGCGCTTCAGCGTTCGATAGCATTTAGAATAAGCGTTGACAATGCTATTAAAAATGTAAACCTTAATTAATAACGTTCCCAATAAATTAGCCAGCTGCCACCAATATCTGCTTCTGAATCATGTGAATTTTACACAATTAACATCTATTTATAAATATAATTTAGTCTAATTGCACTGTAACGTCCAAAAAAAAAAAAAATTCATGAGACTTTTATAATTTTCAAATAGAAAAAATAACATTCAAAACTGTTACAGTTTCTCCCATTGAATGATAGATCTCTTTCGTATTATAAACATGAGTTTAAACCTTATTTTATCGGTGAATTCTGTTTATTTGAATAAAAATAAAATAGAAATGTATTTAAATACTAACTAAAATTGATGTATGATAATATCAACCTAAATAGATTAAATTCACTAATAAAAAAGAATTTGGTTGTCCATTACTAAAATAATAAGTGTTTAGCTATTTATTTTTGAAGAATCAATTTAGGAAAAATTTCGGTCTACCCTCTCATGAAGTGAAAATCTTCATATCGCCTCATTTACCATTGAAAACATCAAGTTACTTCTCAAAACTCATTATTTTTAACTATTGACTGTCGTTGACTCATAAAAGTATGAAAATACCCTTATCTTAACATAATACTCTTGTAAGAGTATTGTGAGGCTAAAAAAAAAAATAGTGATGTATGATTAGTCATTGAAAAATGAAAAAGGTAGTTGATATATTACTAGTCATTGAAAAATAAATTAAAAAGTAAAGTATTAAAATAACTTAATTGACATAAATAAATTGGTAGTTTTCCTAAATTAGATATATTAGTTAAATAAATTACAAGATATGCCATCAAGATCAAATTTTAAGATTAAAAACCATACTATTTTCATCCTTTTCTTTCATTTTTCTTTGTCTTTTTCTCTCATTTTTTTTCTCATCCTTACTCCTTCATCTTTTCCTTTCATTTGTTTTTTTTTCTCGTCCTTACTCCTTCTTAATCTTTTTCTTCATTTTTTTTTCTTTTCTTTCATGTACATGACTTGAGTAGCATTTTTTTTCTTTTCTTTCATTTTTCTCATCCTTACTCCTTCGTCTTTTCCTTTCATTTATTTTTTTTTCTCATCCTTACTCCTTCATTTTTTTATTCATTTTTTTTTCTTTCATGTACATGACTTTAGTAGCATTTTTTCTTTTCTTTCATTTTTCTCATTCTTACTCCTTTCATTTGGATGGTAAAACTCCAGTAGTATTTTTATTTTGTTCTTTGATTTTTTTTATATCTATAGTTTCTTTAAATACCTTTACAAAATGAAAAAAGAATAATACTGATAATAATAAAAAATATGAAAAAAGGTAAAATCTTATTCTTTTTCTATTTGTAGCTTTGAATTAATTTCTAAATTTATTTTTTAAAATAAAATTTTTAAATACGAAAAGATAAATTTTAATCTGTATATAGGCACAAAATAAAAATTTTTTAAAGTACTAGGGAGTATTATAAATATTTGAAATATTTATATGTGTTTTGAAAAATTTAGAAAGATTTAGATCCGTGAAAATTAATCTACCTAATTTGATCTTTTTTTGTTAATTGGTTGTTAGGAAATTGTGCAAATACTATTTTTACCCTTTTAGCCGTTAAAAATAACAGAAAGATAACGAATTTTGGGTATTAACTTGATGTTTTCAACAATAAAAGGGACGATTTGAAGATTGTTAGTTCATGAGGAGGATATGCCAAAATTTTCCCATCCATGTATCTATCAAACCAAATTAAAGATTTCAACATCCTTTTTTCCTTTTCACACCAAAAAAGGGGAAAAAATTATAAAAGCAGGACGTACCCACAGTTTAGCTAACTCGTTAACTGATAATTTGCTTACAAAGGAGTTCAATTCACAAAAAAGGAAAGAAAAAAAATAAAAAAGAAAACTCAACTCTTGTTCTAGAACATTTAATACTTTTCAACAACAAAACCAAGCCAGGCAATCATAGCCGTCCGATGTCATTGACTCTTCTTTGGCATTAATTTATCATTTTCACCAAACAAGTACAACTGAGAATCTATCTTAAAATATTACCCCAAATCCACCATTCGAAGTTCACAATCCTCTATAAATTCAACGTCCCACATGATCCTCTACTCGTCTCGTATTCTTTCGCCAACTCTCTCTAGATAAAATTAGAGCACAAGTTGAAAATGGCATACAAAGCCACCACTCTTTGCTTGATCATAGCCCTCGTCTTCTTCTTCTTCTTCTCATCACAAGCCTCTGCCATAAGGCCAGAACCGGCATTTCCCGATGTTACTCCATTGAAAAACCTACATGGGGTACGTTAATTTTCTTCATTTCATGCATGAAACATGTATGTTCACTTTGTTTTTATGTGGGTTATCTTTTTGTCTTCTGTATATTAATCTTTTGTTGCATGGTTTGATGATCATGAAGGACGTTGAAGAAGCAACAAAGAAAGTTGATCAGACGGTGGAGGATAGCTGTGATGGCGTTGAAGGAGATGATTGTTTGATGAGAAGAACACTTGCCGCTCACATAGACTATATCTATACTCAGAAGAGCAAGCCTTAATTAAACTTTTTTTTTTCTTTTTTGCTTTTGTACTTCATTATTTTATGTTTAATTATTATGTCTCTCGGTAGCTTAATATTACCAAAAGTCGTGATTTTGTTTGTTCCATTTTTTTTTTGGGTATTTAGTGTGAAATAAACTATAGATATCGAAGTAGTTTAGTGGATTCAATGCATGCCTTTGTTGTCTCCATATTTGTACTTGAGTCCTTTTTTCGTGAAGCCTCAATAGCTTGGAGATACTCTCTTTGATAATTTTGGTGTTTCTTAAAATACATGTATATGGTCGGTTTGCTCCGAAAAAAAAAAAAAGAAAAAAAAAGAGAAAGTAATTTTTTTTTATACACTATATATTACAATAAGAGCTCTATTAAGATTTACAATCAGAAGTCAGTCGGGACTCTCCTGAATAATCCTATTTTGGTACAGCTCGAATGTTAAATCTTTACTTAAAGCTGAAAGGAGATTTATCCTCACTATTAATACCGGAGAGAAATTAATTCTACCCTAATATGAGAAGATTATTCAACCCTTATTATACTGGGGAATCAAGTCCCAATACTCTGCGAGCTAAGGTCATGGGTGTGCCAATGGGCTACGGGCCCATTGCCAAGAGAAAGTAAATTAAAGATGGGAAATCATGCCAACTTATCTACCGTAAGCAAATTAAATTAGGATGTATGATTAATTAATTAAGTTTGTATTACAAGGACAGGATTAGACAATCAATGAAGACGAGGCACGTGATCTGATTCTTGTTGTGTCTGATGAGGAATTAATAATTACAATTAATTATAACCAATTGTTTTGTAGCACACGCCAAGACCAAGAGCCTATTACATATCTCCACTGATAATTATGATATTGTTTACCGCAACACTAAGAGCCTGTTTGGTATGGCTTATTTAAGAGCCATAAGTGCTTATTTAATCGTATAAGCGCTTTTTAAAATTTTTTATGGTGTTTGATTATTTTTTTAATAGAGTTTTTTTAGCTTAAATAAGCTAATTTACCTCTACTAGGAAAAGCCCAAAATTTGAGCTTTTGGGAGTAGAAGTTATAAAGCTTTTCTAAATATATATAATATAAAAAATATCATATAGTTTAATGGTTCAAAAGTGCTTTTTTTATTGACAACCAAACACCCAATGACTTTTTGTCCAAAAACTCTATTGGTATAAGTTCTACTGCTATAAGCTCTACTGTTATAAGCTCTATTTAATAAGCTGTACCAAACGGAGCCTAAGAAACTCTCAATTGACACCAAAATTATTACGTCGCTGACAATATTCTAGAAGTGGAAGAACATGTCATAATTAATGCTATAAACATAGCGCCCATGATCTAATAAACCTGCCCCATGATTAAGAAATACACTGATTTTCCTCCACTAAATTGTTAGTCAATTAACACAATTATCTGCAAATAAATAGTGCCCTTAAGGTCGGTTGAAATCCTCAAAAATTTTGTTGTTGATTATCAAGTTTTTGTGTTTATAAAGAACGTATCATAAATTAAGAGTTGAGAATAAAAATTCTAAAAAACAGCAAGCTCCAGATAAAGTTTGGACAAATTTGAGATTTTCAACGAAAAAGAAAATACGCGTATTGACATACTACAGTTGTAATGTAGTCATTTTCGTTGTGTAAATATATTGTTGTATATTACTCTTTTATCTTATTTGAGATAAAATGAAATTTATGTTTCTTGCGACAATAAAAAAGAAAGTAAAGAAGGCAAACTAAAATGAGGCGTGGGGAACTTTACATCATAATTATCAGGTTATTACTCCCTCGTGAAATAATAATTTTTAATACTTATAAATCTTAGCTTATTCCTTTTTTTAAAAAAAAAAAATAAGGGATAAATGAAGAACTTTCTTATTTTCTTAACAAAAATAAAAAAAATAAGCTAAATTTTTTAATAATTTGAGGGTCATCTTAAAAAAAAAAACTATTTCACGAGGGATATTCAAGATAAATCCATTAAAGAATTAATCAAGAAATTGATAGAATTAGACCGCTTCTGACCTCAACCACCAAAACCTGCAATCAATGGCAAAGAGAGAGCGAGTGCTTTACTAGTCCATTCATAATTAAAGACCCATCAATAATCAGCCCACGGCTTCTATCATTTCGTTGAAATAAAATAAAAGTCATAAAGGCATGCGCATTATGCCTATCACCACCATCACCATTCGAACTTTCGTTCGGTTTTGTAATTGTGGCTTCGACTGCTCCACAAATATCAGGTGGCCAAGATAAATGAATTAATGGCACACCTCTCCAACTCATTGAATACTCATTGAACACCTGTGTCCTGTTATTTAATTTCTTGTTTTTACATATTTGATCAGTAAGTTTTGAGTTCCACGTGAATTAATAAAAAATTAATCATAATTTTTTAAAAATATTTTTTGTTATTTTTAAACACTTTTGTTATAATAAATATATATTTTATATTTTCAAGATAAACGATCAAACAAACAACTCATTTACTCATTTTTTTCGTTTAAATTTTTTTTTGTTAAGGAAGTTTTTAAATATAAGAAAATAATAATATATATTAATTCTAACAGAGAAAAATTAACAAATTCCTTTGTAATTATAAGTATCCATATAAGTTTGTAAATATTTATTAACTAGAAAGAATCTAGAAAGTTTAATTGACCTTTAGAGCTTTGGAATTTTCTAGGACATTAATGTTATATTATACATGGTCAAAGAATAGCAACCAAAACTCGATGATGACATTGACCACCAATGAATCATGCAATAGAAGTTGAATTGCTAAGGCCATGATGCCAGTGGCTTCGACCCTAAATTTGATCTAAGAGCCACGGGCACATATAGTGATGCCATGATGATGTTTTGAATATGTGTGACGCAAAAATTGGTTACCCGATTAAAATTCACTTTGACCGAGTCGCTACCATTTCTTTTGTTTCTTCATAGCTCAGCTAAATATGATCCTTCGCCGTTCCTTCGAAGCTGGGTAACGTATTACTAATTAATTTACTATATATTTGTTTTCCCTTTTGACTACTTCTTCAATTTTCTTTGGCCTGGTATCATGGCAATCTATCCGTACCGCCGACATTTGTCAAATTTGTGTTGGTGATACTAAAATTATTATAGATTCCGTTCATAAAAAGTCTATCAGGAGATAGATGATAAACCAACAACTAGATCACCCACTTGGTCCAAGATTATTATCAGTAGATGTAAAAATTATCTTCTTAGGCACCCCCCCGGTAAAGCCACAAATTGCAAGTCAACTTAGGTCTTATTTTTATCACGTAAAAAGATTATGTAAGTCTCATTTTATGCATCAATTAAATTGTCATATTGAAGTACTCGTATGATAATGTAACATGTATGCTTCAAGTATAACCATTACTCCTGTGTCTCACTCGTTTAATTTTTGCTTACGAGCATGCATGTCGTGTTATAGTTACTTGTTCTTTATACTCAGCCAAAAAACTATTCCCAATAAAATGAGATTATTTCTTTCGCAACTCTCGTTACATATACGTCGATCTTTCATAAATTATATTATTTACAGTTTCGGGTAGTAAGTAGAAATTAAAATGTCTGTAACATGTACAAGAAACCAATCAAGCAAAACGAAGAAGATGATGATAAGGAACGTTGGAGCCGATGTAACACAGACCGACACATGTATTGTTGTGGGTCTGGCCTCAGTCATCAGTCCGAACGCCAAAAATAATAAAAAATAAAAATGTCAAACCCTAAGCCTTGGCCGTGTTTCTAGAATCCAGTCTAATCGTTTCCAGGATGTATTCTTGAATTAGCAGCTATCATGGAGTAATGTACATTTGTTATGAGAATGATTAATTAATTATAATAGCGGAATAATTATTCTTGGTATTATGAGGCCGGAGAAAATGCAAGTTGTAATAAGATATGGTGATATACATGCAACTTGTAACATGGAATATAATTAAAATTTTAGCATTTAACACATTAGAGTATGATATGAATTGCAATATAAAACGGTCAAATCAATTTTGTAACATGTTACAACTTTATGTGGTATAAGCACCGCCCTTTGAGTTCTATGACTCTATCCCTGTCACTCTTCATTGGTTATTTAAATACTGTGTTTAATTTTTGGATTGGGAGTGTGGAGTGTGAAGTGTGGATTTCTCCCACTCTAATATTTACTTACCATTTTTAAAGGGAGAGTGGGATTCTCACTTCGTGGATCCCACCTAATTTTGGAGTGGGAAGTGGGATTCCCACTCTCATGGGGGGAGGTGGGAGTGAGAATCCACTCCCCCCTCTTCCCTTTTTACCCTCATAATTAAAATAAATAAATAAAATTTAATAAAATAAATTGTAATATGAAACGGTTAAATCAATTTTATTTGGTATAAGCGCCGCCATTTGAGTTCTATGACTCTATTCCTGTTACTCTTCGTTGGTTGTTTAACATTGTTTTTTTTTTTTTTTCCTGGGCATCTATGACTCTATCCCCACTACTCTTCTATGGTTCGAGTCCTCATGAACTCAACATTCCTCAATTAAGTATCATTGTATAGAGTTAATTTATAAGTTTTTCTCCCTTACGAAATGTGAGTGAAGCAGAGACATTCCTTACTTGTGAGGGTTATCAGTATAATAATATAAGTTCTAATTATATGTATAATTGTAAATATCAGTGTAATAATAGTTGTAAATGTCTAATGTAATACAATAATCTGATGTGTATTTATTATTAAAAAAAACATTATTTTTTTGGGATATTCATATTTATCTAAATTACACATTTACAACCTTTTTTTTTATGAACTCTTATGAATTATTATTTTTTAAATCAGAATAAGATTCAAATATTTAATTTAAGCTCTCCTCTTTTAGGTCAATCTATAGTTTGACAAAGCCGCTCAGGTGGGTGATGTTACGATGACATTGCCCACTTGAACGGCACCCTATAGTTTGAAGCGAGCGAAGCTTTTATTGTTGAGTTAAATATCGTTCAGTAATCTTAATTTTCTCCTCTCAAGATAAAATACACTTTATTAGAGTTTTTATGTATATATGTGTATAAAACCTCATGGCTTGTGCATGTGGTGGACACGGGCATAAGACCTACATTTTACACATGTCGGTTGTTTGAATGTGCAGGATGACATGTTGGTTAATACATGAATGACGTGACATGTCAAGTTATAAACAAAATGCTAATCTTATTGTTTTTAAAATTATTTAGATCTCAAAAAGGATTTTTTTTATTGTTTTCATTTCGCGCTTAAAACTATACCCAATTAATTTATAAACATATTTTTTTAATAATAATTTCCAGAAAAATATATGACATAACTTAATTTTGTCTTAAGTCTTAAAGTATTCTTGAAATTTATGGATACCATGTCTAGAATATTATGCTACAAATGTATATTTATAGAACCAAAGTTTATTATATTGTTATTGTTATTATATTTATAAAATTAGTTTTAATTGTAATTAATATTTGTAATTGGAATTGTTTTTGTGATTACTATTAAATTTGAAAGTTCACCTATTAGATAGTAAATAAGTAATTTTATAAGTTGTTAAATCTATTATGTAATCGATGAGTGACCATAGCAGTTGGGACTTAAATTGATACTCAAATATTGAGATAACTTGTGTTTATTTTTAACAATTCCATTTGTAATTATTATTATTTCATGTAATTTTTTTAAAATCTCTTGCTTTTATTACAATAATGTGAAATTCAATATCATAGATGACAAGTTATTTGTCATATAAAACGCACATATGTCATTTTTTTCAACTTAATAATATGAGTCATCAATTGTATGCATCAAGACACACACATAGAGAGAGATATATATAATTATTTTCAGATGTGAGTGCCCTCATTTTTTTTAATGCAGACATGCTTTTAAATCGTAGGATTTTAATAGACTTATTTTTTAATGAACTATAAAATTATGTGATTTAATAGCATTAAAAATTAATTTTATTAAACCGTACTACTTAAAAGTGTATCCACATAAAAATAATAATAATAATAATAAAGGCATCCGGAACAGAGGATTATATATATAACGGAACTCCTCATGTAAAAAAATTTGGATACCATTTTAAGGTCACGCGAATGTCAACTGACCAAGACTGAAACTGAGGCCACAAATGGACAAGAATTGGAACAGATATTATTTACTTAATTTGAACACCTGGACGAACGAACATGAGAGCTGAACACTGATACCATATATGTCCATTTTTTTCCTCTTTTTTATAAGAAGTTATAGTTTAAAAAAGAAATATTTTAATCTATTAATACTTCAATCATACATAGGGTAAAATCCTCACAGTTTTTGCTCTCAAATCTACACCCTAATAAAGCCGAAATCTACTCCATACTTCAAAATATTTGAAGTAATAAGTCTGATTGTTGGCTCGTCACCCCCGAAATGAAGGGATGGTGTTCTCTACCAATGGCCCAGATGGCTAAAGCTTATGTGTGATACTAATGTTGGCCATTCTTTTCTTAAGTTTCTTCTTTTCTTTTATATATGTATTATTTTCTCTAATACCATTGAGATTAAAGGAGAGAAAAAAGAGTACATAAGTGCGACTCAATAACTGGACCAGGCATATTAACAAGCTATACATGAGTCTCTTTAAAGTCGCAACATGGCCAGCTCCCATGTAATTGATGTCATAAAAGTTCCTTTACAAGTCATACAAAAATTATTACATCTCCAAAGATGTTCCCTTCATTGTCCCACAACCACTTTACTCAAAGAAACAATGAACAGACTCAATGGCCATACCCACATGAACAATTTGTTCAAATATCAATCTCCTAAATAAGGAAATAGATGGAAATTACTACATTATATATGTGATTAATTTCTGATGTCCAGAGAAGTAGCTCAAGGATAGGCGGATATGGGTTTCATTCATGCTTCAAACATGAATATACGTGTATTTGCAAATAAATTACTCAAAAAGAATCATTTGTATGCAGACACAGAGAATAAATTGAAACATGAAACAATCTCTTTTAAGTTGCAACCAAGCAACAATCCATGCATATCCTTTTTCAAATCTTCTTGTCATGGGACATCTTTCACAACACGACAGAGATTAACAGGGACCATATATTTATCGTACAATGCTGGTTATAAAATTGGACACCAACAAAGGGAGAGAATTTGCAAATACTTTTTAGATTCTATTTTATTTAAGAATTTGTTGTCATCAATCAATGACAAGATTGCCTGGTTTTAACTTTTTGGTGTCTTAAATCTATTACAAAGATTGCTTTACAGCAATTGTTGAACAATACAATAAGCTCCACTGACGCTCACAGTTTCATTTTCTTTCATCCATTATCATTGGTTTTCAGCTTGTTAAGCACCAATGGCTACTTCCCCATCTAAACCAGCACTTGCAAAACAGCTTAAGGAGCATCTCCAAGAGCAACAGGAGCCTTTTAAACTAAGCACATACCTTTCAGAAAGACGAAACTCGTTGAAAAAATCGAGCTCCAATGGTGAAAATAACAGCAGCCTTGGGAATCACACTTGTAACCCGAAGGAATCATGCAGTTTAACTTTGAGGAAGAAACACGTTCTCTACTCTCCAAGGAGCCTGAAGTCGTTGCTCTACAAGCTCATTACTCCA
Source organism: Citrus sinensis (assembly GCF_022201045.2). NCBI lineage: Eukaryota > Viridiplantae > Streptophyta > Magnoliopsida > Sapindales > Rutaceae > Citrus > Citrus sinensis. The sequence goes on along the minus strand of NC_068563.1, from coordinate 1,778,808 downwards.
AATGAGAAGCAAGAGCCATCAGCTTGCAACAAGAAAGCTGTACAAGAGAAACTTGTTTCTGAAACACTGGATGTGATACAGCATATTGCGGAAACAAATTGGTTTTCAACATCAAACAATGTAAGTTTCTTTGGTGCAGGTTTGGATTATGGCAGTGGCTCACTTGTAGCAGAAACTTCTCAGGCCTTAAATGTCAAACATTCTAAACAAGAGAAGGTAAGAAATTAAACATTTAGCCCCCGGTAAAGGTTCCAAGATCTCTGAAAACTTTTCCCAGATCTTATTGCTTTCAGATACAAAGTTGACAGACTGATATTGACATGCGCCAACAATGGGGCTCCAAGAAAGATGACAAACAGCTTATTACTGTGACAGAATCAAAGGATTTAGCATCTTTCCATTTAATAAATCGACTGCATCGAAAAGGACACAAGAATTCAATAGATCCTCTGCATTTACCTGTAGTTTTTATTTTTATTTTTCATGAAACAGGCAATTCAAACTCAACCAGTAGATTAAACCAAGCTAATGGCGAACACTTGTTCTCAGCTTATCTGTTGAAACCACTAATGAAATCACTTGCTGAGAGACACATTCAAGTCAGATTTACAAGAGCAAGGGAGAGAGTTGATTCAGGTAAAATCAAGAGGGTCTTGCCGCCAAGCAAGAGGCCGCTGTTAGATTGCATGAAGAAAACCATTATAAACAATGTTAGAAACTACAAAAGGCAGAAGCATCTTCACAAACTTTTGAGTCTGGAAGAGCTTGGAAGCATCATCAACAAGCAACTATGTTCACTGGGGAAGCAACTAGTAAATGCTACAAATGCTGCCCACATGATCAATTTGGACTTCTCCACCACACCAGAAGAATGGAATTACTTCCAGCAAACAAAAGGCCAAATATGCAGAGAGATGGGAGATTCTATCATCCACGAGATTATCGATGAAATAATTGATTTCCAATCATCAAAATGAATTTCATCTTTCTATCGTTAATAAGCAGACTTGTGCATCCAAGGATAAACATCTGTACAGGATAAGCGCACGCGTTCAAGTAATTTGATAGGAATAGTATTAAAACAATGAGAAAGGGGAGACATCATTTGAAGGGTCGCACGCCTAACATGGAGCCGCCCCACTTCTGGGTTACAACCCTAGTTTTCTAGTACAAATCCGAAGTTTCCAGTACGCCAGTTATTTTTTCTATTTGAAGATACATAAAAATAAAACGAAAAGTCTCAAAGTCTCAGAAAAACAAAGATAATATAGTTGAGTAATATTTGAAATTAAACATTAAACTAGCTAAGAAAAAGAACTTAAGGTTCAAGAATGATGATGGCATGAAGCTGTTGGTTATGATGTGAACAATGATCTCATGCTGTTCATTCACTGTAGATGAGGCTGAAACTGAATGCTAAAATCAACTAATTCCCTCTGAAAGGATGGGAGCAGAAACCTACTCTGTGCATCCTAAGTCTCCATCCAACTCCTTCCTTAGTTCCCTCTGCTTCCCATAAAACAAAAGGTGTCTCAGAATCTAGTGAACTTATAAACATATATCCCTTTGGACTTCCTATTTGCAAGGATACTACACTGATAATCAAGTAATTCCTATGCTGGAGGAGATCAATGCATTAGCTAATCAATCAATAACCAGAGTACGAATTTTTGGGAAACTACATTACTGAGCATGTTGCGTTTTGAAATACAGAGATTTGAAGATGAGTTTTGAGGTTGGAGACGAGAGGAAGACCAAAGCAAGCCTACATAGAAAACAAGGAATAGGAAGGGAAGATGGAAGCAGCGAGTTAAAAACCTGTTAAAGTGGATAAGGGGCAAACCGACTTAACAAAAACAAAATATCACATTACATCTCAGTAACTTTGTTGTTAGAGCTTTCTAAGACAGGTATTCTTGATCTCCATAAAGATAATTTCATTCTTTACAACAGAAGAAACTCTATAACTGAGGATATATCTCTAAATTATCTGCTTCAAAATCCGAAAGTTTCTATTTGACAATGTGACTATCCTATAACTTATTGTAAATTACTGCCAAAGTATGCCGCCAGGATTTATATTACATAAAATAATTCCCTCTCAAATATGGGAATACCCCAAATATGAGAAAAATGGAAATAATGAGAAACCTGCAGAATAAGATGTCTACCGACTTTCCCCACCATATTCCCCATCTTCAAGATCTTCATGATCACCATTTTTACGAGAACCATTACGATTATCCCTCCTATGTCTCTTATGCCTGCTCTCATTTTCAGATTCAGGTGTTGATGCAAGCTACATCAAGCAAAGCATATATTAGAAAATAAGAATAAAGAATTGTTGTATTAGCATTCACAATTGATAACAAATCAACAAACTTAGAGGTGACAAAATTCTTATGCACGAGATAACAAAACTCAGCATACCCTTCTTGGTTTTTTGCGATCGCTGTTATGTCTATGGGGGTTCTTAGATCGATCTTTCTCATTTTCATCCAAGCTATCATGGGCACTCTGATGCCGCTTTCGGTGTTTCTTGTCATTGTCCTTTCCTGATCTTTTGCTGTCATTTTCAGCTGAATCATCATGGTCACTGTCAGCTCCATCCTTCTTTGAGTGGTCCTCTTTTTCTCTTTCACGTGCTCTCTCTTTATCCCTTCCCTGCTTCAGCTTCCTCCTATCTCTTTCCTCTCTTTCTTTTTCCCTTTTGGCCTGAAGAATACAAGGATTAGAAGGGTCAAATCTGTTTCGCACCTTCACAACATTGAACTTAAATCACATTTATGTATATGCATGCATTTCAAACATCAGCACATACACATTGCAGGCTGCAGCTATTAATTCATATCCAGCCAACCACTAGCCATCAAACTACATTTCCCGTCTCGAATCGATTACTAAAGTTCCTTCTTCTGTTTCACTGTACCTAGGGGCATAACTCTTTATAGAATAGTGAACTAACATACTTTTCTCATGTTCAGTACGTGTTCAGGCATCCCTGTAAACTTATAACATTACTTCACTCCTTCCCTTACCAGTGCAGTCATCAATTTCCACATGATGAAACTTCCAACTCTGTTCCGAATATTGCAAAGATCACAGAAAAATTTACACCCTTGTTTACCCAAACCAATAGCATCTACAGTTTAGCTAAATAGTATATTGCATTTTGCAGGAGAATCACAGCATTAACATGTAATCAAGATGGTTAATGGGTGGCAAGGACCATATCTATTAAAAATAGGTTTCAGCATAAACTGTAATGTCATAAATTTTGCAAAACTCCTGGGCACATGCAAAAAAGTAGTCCTGTCGAAAATTCAAATAAACAGACTAGAATAACTTAATACTTCTTTCAGATTGTACTGAAAAGTGAATATTCTGCATTTGCCCAAAAATAAATAAATAAATAACCCAAAGTGACTTCCCATTTCAAAAAAGAAAAAAGAAAAAAATAAAAATAGTGGCATGGAATTACACTTCAAATTTTTTAAGTCGTGAAAAAAGTAAAGATAAATTATGGAACCAATTTATTACCTTCTCCTCCTTTCTTTTCCGTTCATAGTCTTTGGCCTGTTCTTTGAGTTGTGTTACGAATTCGTCAAATACCCCCCTGCAGATGCTTTCATCTCCAATGGAACTACATAAAGGAATTCAATAAGACATCTTCAAGTTAAGCAACTCTCACACATGAACAAGTATAAGAGCTTTGAAAATTTAGATCAAAAGCAAACATAAGATTAATGTACATGTGTCCATTGACATCAATGCATCATGAAACTTAGCATCAGCTTACATTTTTGAAGTTTTAAGCATTCCAAAATAAGGGTTAAAAAAGGGTGAGCGGGGGAGAGAGAGAAAAGGAGAAAAAGAAGTTAGAAACAAGGATAGGATATTCAAGAATCAAGAGTTAACAGGCAAGAGCCACCTGAATTCTCTGAAAGCAGAAGTTTTAAGGTACTCTAGGCATTCAGGGAAAGATAGATGAAACTTTTGTGTATAAGGATCCTAGAGTACCCAGAATAGAGCTGTAGACTGTAAGAAGATTCCTAAACATTTTAAACCTTCAGAAAACAAGTGTCAAGAAAAGAGCAGAAATCCAACCATGAGATGAACAATAAACAATTTACAGTATTTAATCTGCAACAAAATAGTTCACAACACAAAAATACCTGAACTCTTGGCTACCCTCCAAAAGTTGTCTGCAATTTTCCCATGTAGAAGTTGCAGATATCTCCTGTGACAAATAAACCAATCAGAAAGAAAGCAAGCCCAAAAACTGCATAAATGCTAAATTGTAATGTGCTGAAGTATCAATAATGTTAGTTGACACAGCTTGCAACACCTTGACAGAACATAGCAGATCAAAAAACTCATCTTCAAGACGTTTACGTTTCTTAGCTTCTTTTTCTTCCTTCTCCTTCACTTTTATCAGCAAGTCATCAAATATCAGCTGCACAGGCACATAAGATGTCCCTTTCAAAGTGAATCTTTATCAGAATGAAGAAGCAAAAATCAAGAGCATATACAAACCTTTAAGTTGACATCTGATATAGGCGGAGATGTAGCATCCTCTAAAACAGAAGCCTTAAAATCTTCAAACGTCCAAGTTGATGACAAAGTGATCTATAAACAAAAAAGAATATCAGTCAACTGAAACAAATTTAAGATATTGAGTGGAAAAGATAATTGATTAATCATACCTTTCTTAACTTCACTGCATCTTTTATTCTAGTTTTGTCTTCTTGAAACTGTAAAATGCAAATAAGAAGTGGCATCTTAGATTTGTAAGTAACCATAAGGAAGATCAACTAGCTGGCCACAAAATATTCATGAATGCAGATTGTTATGTCAGTGTAAGCAATAGATCAGCGAAAGCCTAATGACTTTTGAAGAAGAGTTGAGGATCCTGTATTCAAGTTTTATCTTAAAAAAGTCATTGTTTATGTTGCACAGCGACGAAATACAACGTGGTAGTAAAGCAGGGTTTAATTCTAATATGATTCATTCTCTAATTCTTGGAGACCTACAAAATATTTTACTGGATAGTTATGTGCAGAAATAGCAATTAACAAAAATTGTTTATCGTGTACTACAGCATCAAGAAGATAATATACAAACAAAGATTACTTGAGATTGAACTATAAAAAGGAAGATAAACTTATGAAAACTTTATTCCTGTAGCCCAGCAGGTCTATTGACAATTTGACATCTCATATCTCTGAATGTGCGTGTATATATAGCTCGAACTTTACACAAGAAATTAATATTCAATTAAAATTATAAAGCCAGCACATATATCACCTGTTTTTGTAGCTCCTCAACAACATCTTCAAACAAATCCTTCGGAGTTGAGCCTGAGGTATTTGATGCGACCGCCATATATGGAGGTGAATCTTTAACCTAAAATCAATCAATTATATGAGAAAACAGGCCATAAAACAAGCCACAATGCAAAAACGAGCTTTATATTGACTTAAGCAGGATTGCAGCTACCACATATTGTTCACCAAAAAATAAAAAAAGAGAGAAAAAAGTCAAATTGAATTTGATAACCTTGATGCAATAGTCACGCCAGTTAGTTTTGGCTGTAAGAGTGCCCAAAGCAACATCTGCTTCCATCAATTTTCGAAATTCGTCACGATTTTTGCGCTCAGTCTTGCTCAGTTCTTCCTGTGTTAACCAAAGAGTGATATAAGAAACACTTCCAGAAAAGCAGACAGAAGTAGCAATCAAATCAAACTCTCAACAGCAAATAATTAAAGCACCTTCTGTATCTTCCTTTGCTCCTCCTCTTCCTTCTCTAAATCATTTAAATATTCCTGTTACACAACATCTCAAGCTTAGCTCAAAAAGGAAATGTTGGCTATAAATAGTCAAAAGAAGTAAGTTACCTGAAAAATTTCCAGCCGATCCATTTTATCAAGACGTGAACATCTTTCATCAGCCTCTAACCGGTCTTGAACCTTTCTCCACTGGGTATTTGCCTGAAGCCGAAAAGTAGTTCATAAGAAAGTAATGGCACACAATAACCTGACAAGAAAGAGTCTTGATAATAGTTACCTTAATGAAATCACAGGATTCTAAAAATTTCCTATACTCAATTATATTACGCTTGCGCTCCTCCTGCGCCTTTGCTCGTTCCTAACCAGCATACCAACTTAATTAGCACAAATGCTAAAAATCATAATCTTGATTACCCCTCACACCAACCTTGGATGGAAATTCTTTAATTTGTTTTGTGCATGGGGATGGGTATGAGAAAAGAGAGAGAGAGAGAGAACATTGGTTCTAGAGAGAAACATAAAATAGATGTATGAACACATCCACTGAACAAATGCTACAAACAGATGGGAAAGCTTAAGAGAGGTATACCTTTTGTTTAAGTTCGTCCAAGTGATCATCAAACATATCCTTGCGGTCTCTTTCTCGTTCTAGAGCTTTGAAACGTTCGTCATTTTCAAACATAGTTACTGCTTTGCTGAACGGTGGTTCAAATATTCAATTAGCAAAAGGCCCTATCCCAAGACTGATGACAATATACTCACTTTAAACCAAAAATTTAAATTGCAAAATCAGATAATTAGCATTATGTAGCTAAATTGTTGCATCTAGTAGATGATGTCAGCTCAACAGAGTCCTGAAATTGTAAATGTCACAAACCTCCATCTAGTAGATGATGTCAGCTCTACAGACTCCTGCAATTGTAACCAAAGTGAATGTGAGAAAGAAAGTGAATTGCATCTATCAATAAACTTATAGGGAAACTCTGAAAGCAGCAAACAACTTACTTCCAACATCTTTTTGTAATCATCCCGTGCTTTTTTCAGCTTAAGCCTCCTCTCCTCAGCATCTTGTTTTTTCTTTTGACCCAAGTACTGAAACAAGAAATTAGTTATAACTAGAAAAATGTTTACAAATAGACACATAATAGATTGGAAGAAGTACCAAAAAGAAAAGAGTTGATAACTGCAGTTTTAAGCGAACCAAAATACCAAAATTTAAAAGAGAATCAGCATAAAGATTTTACCTCATTGAAAGCAGTCTTCCGCTCTCCAAGTGTTCTTAGAGCACCATATCTTCTGTCATTAATTATTGCTCGCAAGGCCTGGTATATTTATAACAAATTAAGATACATGATTTGGGAAAAAAGAAAAAAAATTCACATTTTTAGCATTACCTGGTCCCAAGTCCAATCAGACCCAACATTTGCAGATTCCAAAAGTGCTTTAAAGGCATTTTTAGCCTCCTAAGATTTTGAAGGAAGAGTAAATATTAATTAAATGTCAACAAAAATATGAGAATGCATTATGGCAAGTTTCACCACATACCAGCTTATTGGCGTATGCAAAATGCTCCTGCTCAACTGTCTTCTCTTCCAAGGCATCACTAACTTTTTCACCTCTGACAGCATCTTTCCTGGTTTCCTGCAAATCAACATCTTTAACTAAACAGTACAACATATCAAGTAGTTACAAGTGACAACTAAAAATATTAATAACAAAAATATATAAAGGAAAACCACCATTTACCTCTGTCACTGGTGGTGGGACTTTATCTGAAGCACCAACAAGATCAGAAGCTGACATGTTGCTTAAATTATTCCTACAACATTCAAAAGCAGAAGAATTCAACACACCAATTGCAAAACTATAATCATGACACTACAAACCAGTGATAGACGAGTACTTTGCCTCCGCAACTGTATTGTCAGTTACGGCCTCTCCTATGCTTGATGAGACATCAATCATTGGTGCAATAGCATCTACAGTTTTCGGAAAACCATCTGCATTTGCTACCACAGACGAAGTTATGACAGGTGAGGTTGATGGAACAGAGACCAAAGCAGGTTGTGTTTCACTTGCAGCAATGATTGGAACCACTGCAACTGGGCTTGATACTATCACTTCAACCGTGGAAGATGAGATGTCAGCACTAGATGGTGCTTTAACCACAGAGGAAGGGAAAGAAATTGACGTTTGAGAATTAGGGGATGTTTCTGATTGTGTTCCTTTTATAGATGCCTTTTCAGCTTGTTCGCGGGCCAACTAGAAGGAAGTATTTTAAATAAAAATCACGGAAAAATAAAAGAAGTGAGATTTCAACAAATGAAAACATGAGTTATAACATCTTCACCATACGTTTTCTTTATAAATAACATAAAAAAGACAAAGAACCTTCAACTCATCCGGTAATGACCACTTTGACTGCTTGGTAACCTTGTTGTAGTAATATCTGCAGAACACCACAAATAGGACGCAACAAAAAATAAAGAATGAATTCAATTGTAAAGCTTATGAATAAATAGCTCAAAGAAAATATTAGTTGGCTTACTTTCGTCCATCAGGACTTGTAAATTCCTTCCAGTCGGTTGATGCATCTGCTCTCTGTCACAACAACAAATGAAAATAAGATCCTAAGTTCAAGATTCTTAACAAACATCAGTGCAATCAATTGGTTGTAAACCGTGTAAATTAATCAACAACTAAGCTCCAAAGTCAAATCAAGAAAATAAACAGATTTGGACCCATCAATTATGCACATTTTATGATCAAACTTGAGAGAAATAATTGGCAAACAATTGACAGAAGTCAGTCCCTTTCTTTTCTCTTTCAAAGAGTTGCAAAAACATGAGATTTTCATGTTGATAATTATAACAATCCAAGAAATAATAAATATGGCAGAATTTACTAACATTCATGCTATGAAGTACGTAGAGCAAGCAGCAAAGACCTACAGCATATTCTACCTCTCAATAGAGTGGCACGGCATGTACCTGTAAGCACCTTTAAAGCTATGGAAATCACGCAAGCATATATGGATATAACAGAAATATAAAAGGACAAACTTCAAAAGGAGTCAATAAATCATCTAAAATTGTACTTGATGCCAATAGATATCAGCAGAAAACAAATTTTATGATACCTTGGCATATACTTACCCATAAGTAATAACTAAATGTATGCAAGTGGTATGTGCATAAGAATCAAAAGAAACATCTATTTAATACAGAATCATCTTAGTAAACTAAAAACATGTCTGAACTGAAACCATTCACTGGGCTATTTGCAACAAGCTTTCAATAAATCCTGTAATAAACAGACAGAAAATTCATTGTGGAATGCCACCAGCTGCGCAACCATATGCTATTTTCTTTTTTTCTTTTTAATTTTATTATTAAAAAAATGGTTGTACTGATAAAGGAAAGTTTTAGAATAGGGGAACAAATTGTCCACTAGCCCAAAAAAAAACAGAAACAGGGAGAAGAAGCTAGGAGAGATGATAAAAATGAAATGATATCTCAAAGCTCATGTTTTCTCCCCAGGGCAGAGATTCTGTCTAGAACTACATGAAAAGAACACTAAATTCCAGACAACTATACCAATGAATGCAGGAAGGGAAAGCATTGGATAGATACCGATATCAACAGAGTCAGAATATTGAACCCACTGACTTGATAAAGGTAGCAGAACTCAAAGAAGGATGTAAGAAGTGATAACTGACAATTGCATACTTGGGAAAAAATCCTGCTGTAAAATTAAGGTTTTGGCGCAAATTCGAATAATATGTGACACGTAACAGATATCCATTCAAAATACACCATATGTCAATCATATTAAGTATGCCAAAAATGAAAGGGCAAACATACAATACAGAGTCCAAACTGAGCTATACATTAATGTGATAACAAACCAGTGAGAAGAAGGTTTAGGAAGATTCCGAAGTACCACTCACCTCAATAGTTGTCATTAATTCAAAAGGCTTATCCCAAGTAGATACTCTTGTCCTCTTGTTGAAATAATATCTAAGGAAATAAAGAGGAATTCTATTAACTAGTGCAAAAAGCAAGATATCAATGATGCATCTCAAAAAACACAATAAACATAATGCCGTTGCTAAAAATGTTCAAGGATAAACGACGCAAATCATTTAAGAAATAGCTAAATATGCTGCTATCATAATTTACATAGATTCAAAAAGATAAAGTTACTAGAAACACTCCAGGAATTTACAATTGGAAGAAAGAACAGCTTCAAAAATTTAATAATGAAAGAACCTCCGACAATAAACATTTTTTAATGTTATCAGTAAATGCTTCTTTTCTTTGCTGAGTCAAACATGGTTTTGCTGTTTTCTCAATCCCCATAATAGCTAAAAATATCTGCAATGACACCAGACAAATAAAATTACAAATAGGACCAGCTGGAGCTATTGCAATAGCAAACCTTCTTCCATCAGCAGATGTATGCTCTTTCCAATCAGTTTGGACCCCTTCTGCAGACTTAGGCTGAAGAGTAGGTAGCTGAAATTTTAAAAGATAACACTATCAATACATTGTACAGAAGGCACTTCATTAGCATGTTACAAAAAATTATTTAACAGTGAAAGAGCTAAAAAAAGAAAAAAGAAAAGAAAAGGTTCTGACCGGAGCAGAGGCAGTGGTAGCTGCCATTTGTTCATCAGTAGGCTGCACTGGTGTACTAGAGACAGTACTCTGGCTCACAGACACACCCAGTTGTCCCCCGGCAGAAATACTGGGAACATGCATTTGAGACATGGGCTGCTGACTCCCAGTATTAACATTACCAATTAGTTGTGGTTGGCCATATGAAGATGGTGCAAACTGTGAATAAACAATAAAATTAACTTAAAAAACTGCAGATATGAAAGAAACCCATAGCGGTTAACTAACTCACAAATTATCTTACAGTATATGATGCAGCAACAGGTCTTCCCAAGCCACCTAAACCAGGTGGGTAGCTACTTAGAGCTTGAACATTAGGCCGAGGTAGTGATGATGGCGGGATGTGGTTACTTGGCTGAGCATTTGGCAAAGACATTACCTGTGGTGGTGGTGGAACGTGGCTTGGAGCCGGAGGGCCAGGTCTTGCTGGTAACGGATGCATTAACGGACGAAATGGTGGTTGCAGAGGTTGAGATGGAAATCCAGCATTCATTATAAGACCACCTTGTCCTGCAGGCTGAAAATGTTGAGAAGCCATTGGAACATATTGTTGTGGCTGTGGTGCTGGAACTAGAGGCCGGTACTGCAAAAAGAAATTAGAAGCAAACAATCCTTGGGTTTATGTTATTCAATGTGAAAAAGTTTTACAAAACTCAGGAAAAGAGAGGCATTACTTGAGAGGGTATGGGTGGACCAAAACCTCTAGGAGGATCCATAGAGCCAACCATTGGAGGCTGATGAGGCACCTTCAGGGTAAAAAATTTGAAAAAAAAAATTAAAGAAAATTAGCTAAAAGATTATTGATTATGTTAACAAAATAAAAATATAGCTAATAATAAAATTGGTAATGATTTTACAGCGTCAGTGATCATCTGAATAGATAAATTGAGAAAAAAGAAAAACTTTGTTAAACTAATTGTCACAGTAAATTGTCTTAAACTATTTTGACAAATATTTTCGTGAAAAATTTGCAAACCTAGTAATTCAAAATATTATTCCTAAAATGCAGGAGGCGAGGAAATTTGGATAAACTGTCAACTCCATGTGCCAAGAAACCAGATGCAAAATATCCACCAATCCAATCCTCCAGGGGGCAAAAAGAACATATAAAATTCTTGTGTTTGTAATTCTTGTAACGATTGCTGTATACGATCAGAGTTTTAACGATAAAAACCTTAACTATGATGAAAACTAAAGGTGTAAAATGGAATTTTTTTGGAATAAAAAAATCAGCCACCTGACACTCTTTTAGGAACTATCTACGGAACAAAGCAAGCCCTAATGGAGGAGACATAAAGCCTTCATCTCATAGTTCTTGGGCTAAAAACTAACAGAGAACACACTAGATATTCTTAAGTTGCAAATGTTAGCAGACGAACTTGCAACAACTATGAAAATCAGCTTTCATACAGTACCTGTGCACCAGAATAAGGAGCATTATTGGCCATTTCAGCCATGCAGCGCGCCTTAAAGAATAACTACAAAACGGATAAATAGTAATATCAAGTTAATGATACCGAAAAAGCATGATAGAACAGACCAAAAAGACCACACGTGTGTGTCTATGCGCGTGTTAGGGGGAAAAAAAAAACCATACAATAGCATTTATTGCAGTAACAAAAGTAGAAGGTGGAAGAAATGAGACTTGATATGTGAAATTATAAGTAAATGGTGAATTACAAAATATTTGCAGCGATGCCAACATAACTGCAGCAAGATCTCACCACATGAAGGAATAAAATAGTATCATGCAACAGAGAGATACGAAGTAAGCAAGAAATGCAGAAAAAGCAACTTAATACAGTTTACAAATAAGAAAAGTATGTATCACCAAAACAATGTCCTCGCTATCTGTTCAGTACACATATTCCTTCGGACCACCATCAATGAGACAACAAGTAATTAAGATATGTCATACACCGTATGATTGTTAGAAAGACGTAGAAAAGGAAGAGAATTAAAATCTTAATCTCAAGTTTCCTAAAATTGGCAACCCAAGTTTTTCTTGATTCGAAACTTCAAGCCTTAAAATTTAGCACCATTACTACAGAAATGCCCATTTTGGGAATAATCTCTTTGTCAATTTTTGCATTTTTCACTTTAATCAGTCTCCTCTTTGATAATATTCTAAAGACATTGCAGCTTATTAAAACAATTATCTCAAACAAACAAGAATAAATCTTTGAACAAATCAAAAATGCAATTTTAGTTTCGAATTACTCTTTCCCTTGTTAGAAAAATAGTGCCAATTTTACTCATAGATATCCCAAAAACATTTCACTTGCTCCAGTTCCCTCAATTTTTCAAGGAAACCACAGATTACTATTACATTGATTCAATTAAAAAAATAAAATAAAATAAAATAAAAGGACTAAAGCAACCATCAGTTCCATGACGGACCGCAACAAAAAAGGGGAATCATCAAAAGAACACACGACAATACAACTTGTGGCCTTGATTTCATCTTCTCCTCATTAATAAACTGATACTAAACATGGATACCACAGCAAACGAACAAAAAATTAATTAATGCACTGATCCGACAACATATCAAATCAGCAAAAAGAACCAACCTTTTCTAGGAAAGACATGCGAAATCACTCCCAAATATATCCTAAATACTTCCAAACAGATTCATACAAATTCCAATTCTTTTCATCATTAATACACTGAGACCGTTTGGCATGGGGAGATCACAAAAAACAATAAAATTCCTCTAATTCCCAAAATTTTCAGCAAACAAACATCAAATTAATTAACACACTGATCTGACGACATACCAACATACCATATCAGCAAAAAAGAACCGTCTACGTAGTTATCCCACATGCACCCTACAACTTCCAATCAGATTCACATAATTCCAATTTGTCTCCTCACATGTAATTAATACCCTTTTGCACATGATTATCACAATAACTTTAAAATTCATCTACTTTCCCACCTTTTTCGGCAAAAAAAACATCTAAATGAATTAACACACTGGTCCGACAAGATACCAACACACCAAATCAGCCAGAAACACGCCTTTACTAAAGCAGACACGCGTAATCACCCCCAAATATACCCAAAAACTACCCGACAAATCGACATAGAATCCAAAACCACAAAAATGGGAACCAACACAACACAAGCATCTCATTTAACAACAAACCAATAGTGTATACAGATAAACATGCTTCACACATTCCAGCAAAAATCAATTCTTTCTAATTAAATAACAACAACAACAATGCCATGACATCATCATTTAGTCAAAACGACCCCCAAACAGTTCACCAAACCCTGACACCCAAAATTACAATCTTTCGTTGTAACCCTGGTGAAGCTATATATACACGCACGCACGCGCACACCCACACACCCACCAAGCAAAAATAGACAAGTCAGAGTAAAGATAATAAAGAAAATGAAAATGCTAGCTCAAGTGAAAGTGAATGCAGAGTGTTTGATAAATTGCGTGAGAGAAAATAATAAAAGAAGAGATGTTTTTCTTTCATTTTTTTCTCACCTGAAGGGATAATTGAGAGAAGAAAGAGGAGCATAAGAGTGAGGAATTGAGCTGCTTGTTTTGGTCGCTGTCTCTGTGTGTGTGTGTCTGTCTGTCACTGTTGTGTTGTGTTAAGAGGGGGAGAGCGACACATACGCGTACACGAGTGTTTCGCTTTTGTAAATTTGTAACCGACTACTTCCCTTTTTATTTTGCTTTTTTGCTTTTGCCGCAATTCAATTCTCAGGTCAGGTATGGTTAATTTCCCTTCTTCTTTTTTTTTTTTTTAATCTTTTAACCTTTTTCAATTATTTATTCAATTCAATCTTCAGTTACAAAAATTAAAATATATTTGTCCAATTGTAAATTGTTGTACTTGTTTGTTAACAAATTATGTAGAGAGACTTGCCCTCACCCCTTGAATAAGTGGTTTTTATGTAATTTTTGTGAGGATTTAGTTAGATAAAAATTAATTTTGGCGCAAAAAAAAAGAAATAGTGATAGAGCAAGTATATAAAAGTTTTTTTTTTTTTAAATTTGGCAGTATTTTAAGAACCTTCAATTATAAAGTAAAAGAAAGATATAGTTCTTATCCATTGACATCCTCATTTTAGTTAAATAAAAGATATAGTTCTTATTTATTGATAATCTCATTTTAGTTAAACGAAAACTAAGAGAAATATATTTTTATCATTAAGTAAATTGAAATATATATTTATCTTTTTAACGAAGACTTTCTCATTAGACAAAAAGAAACACGAATTCTAACATCAAGAAAAAAAACAATTATTAAAGATTTTCTCCTCTAATCTTCTATCTTCATTCCCATTGTAAATAAAAAAAATTCTAAAATCCTTAACAAATAACCTATATATTTATTTATTTTGGCTTAGCAACTTATTGTTCATAAGTAAAATGTTAGAACATGTCCAACCCAACACAAAATAATAATTCATGTAACAGGATAAATACCAATAAAAATAACTTGAACGCAGCTGTAGTCATTATGTGATGTAAGGAAATTAAAAGCAGTAATACATACATGGCAATGAAAATCTGAGGATACATAGCGATTATGATAATTATGGCATGTCATCATTAACAACAATACAAAAAGCAGTAATGGTATTGGCAATATCATGCAGCTGTTCATTACTGTTATACTCCTAATTTGCGCATCATATTTATTGTCCAACTAAGCTCTGTAGGCCACTTGGGCTTGTAGTCCAGTGGTGGACCATTGCTCTCAAAGTTAAGCATGACTATGAGGGCAATGATTCGAGTCCCCACGGACTCAACCTCCTCCAATTAAACATAATTGTGTGGAGATTTCTATAAACGTCTTTCTCCCTTGCGAAATGCGAGTGGAGTAGAGACATCCCTCCTCCGTGAAGGGTATTTGGGATGGGCATGTACTTCATAGAATAAAAATATAATAATATAAATCCCATGCATATATATCTGATTATAAATATCAATGTAATGACCTGCTGTCATAACAGTTGTATATATATTTCTGTCAGTTTGTTGATTATTGTTACTACTGTTGCCAAATTTGATCGTTCATTATCCCCAAATTTCTATCAAATATCAAATGTAAGGCTTATTACTACAAAATCTTCCTTGGAATATGAGTTTTCAATTGAAATTTAATGCTAAAAAAATTCGGAGGACTTTAACCAAAATTTAGAGAAGTATATACAGTGTACAATCTTTTTTTTTTCCCTTCACAAATTTTAATTTCTTTGAAAATCGCTAGAAATCAACAAATTGACTGAATGAGCAAGTCCAAGTCGTCTTGAATTTAACTCTCTTAATCCCACATTCCCAATACATAAACGTATGTTGTTTAATCAAAACATCAAATAAATCCTTAAATTCATTCCTCAACTTCTACTACAATGGCCACCCTCTTCCTTAATTGACATTCCTCCCCATTATCTTATTTTTCGTACACACACAATAGGACAAAAAGTTTCCATGGAAATACTTCCATGTTGAACATCAATCAACATGAGAAAATAGTTCTAAAATTTAAGAAATATGTGGTCAATGAATGCATTGGATAGTCGAACAATAACCTCAAAACAAAATTGTCAATTCTATAACAAATTCTATCTCCATAACCATCTCAAACATCCTAGTGAAACGATGAATTACGAGGAAGGGACCGAGCGGGTTATGGTGGAAAAGATAATATACAAAATATTACATCGAATCTCACTTAATTATCCAGACTTTCTAAGACGGCTATTCTTCAACTCCATGAAGATGATTTCATTCCTTAGAACATCAGGAGAAATTCTACAACTGAGGATACATCTCTAAATATATCTGCTTCAAAAACCAAAAGTTACTATTTGACAATCCTACAATATGGTGTAACTCGCTGATTATGGTACGCCTTAAGCATGGTACAGAAAACAAATCTCTCTCAAGTACTGAAAGATCCGAAATATGAGAAAAACAAAAAATAATGAGAAACCTGCTTGACAAGATATCTAACTACTTTTCACCTTCCAGACCAACTTCCCCATCTTCAAGCTCTTCATGATCACCATTTTTACGAGAACCATTACGGTGGTCCCTCTTATGTCTCTTATGCCGGCTCTCATTATCTGATTCAGGTGTTGATGCATGCTGCATACAGTAAAGCAAATATTAGAACTCAGAAATAAAAGAATTGACGTTAATATAGCACCCATAATTGATAATAAAATCAACAAATTTAAATGTCAAACTATCTCATTGTACAAGAGACATAAAAATCAGCATACCCTTCTTGATTTTTTGCGATCACTTCTATGAGAGTTCTTAGATCGATCTTTTTCATTTTCATCCAAGCTATCCTGGCCACTGTGATGCCGCTTTCTGTGTTTCTTGTCACTGTCTTTTCCCGATCTTTTGTTCTCATATTCAGTTGAATCATCATGGTCACTCTCAGCTCCATCCTTCTTTGAGTGATCCTCTTTTTCTCTTTCACGTGCTCTATCTTTTTCCCTTCCCTGCTTCTGCTTCTTCCTATCTCTATCTTCTCTTTCTTTTTCTTTTTTGGACTGAAGAATATAAGAAAGAGAAGGCTCAGCTTTAGATTGTCTTTTACACACAAATAAATTTGAACTCAAATCACAATTATGTATTCTATGCGCTGCATGACAATACTAGCACATACACACTGCAGCCACTGATTTATATCCATGCCAACTGCTAGCAACAAAACTACATTTAGGTTCTCGAACTGAATACCAAATTCGATTCTCCTGTTTCATCATATCTAGGGCCATAATTTGTTTGTAAACTATATTGCCAAATGAGATCTTCCATGAACAATTCTCTGTCCCAGATTATTACAAAGTTCACAGAATAACCTGGACCCTTGATTACACCATGAAATAGCATCTCCAGTTTAGCCAAATTGTATATTGCATTTAGCAGAAGAATCTTAGCATTAAGTTATCAAGACTGTCAATGGATACATAATAATCATATAAATTTTGCAAGATGAGAACCACTGGCTGCTAGCAAAAAGTGAGACGTTAGAAATTGAATTACGTGGACTTAATACATTGTTCGAGGGAATGGAACATTGAGTATCCTATATTTAAGCAAAAATTAATAACAACCCCCCCCCCCCAAGTCAATTCCTTTGAGTTTCAGTGTTGCAACTGTACTCCCGAGGCAGTGTGTTTCACATGTTAGCTGGTCCCAAAACAAGTCACTAACCATTTATTTAAAAAAAAAAAAAGACAACAGTGTGGAAATAAAATTCAATATAGTTGTGAAGGTGATAAACAAGTACCTTCTCCTCCTTTCTTTTCCGTTCATTCTCTTTGGCCTGTTCTTTCAGTTGTGTTACATATTCATCAAATATCTCCCTGCAGATGCTTTCTTCTCCAATGGAACTATAAAAAGACAATAAATAAGACACCTTCATGTTAAAAATTTCCCACTCCGGAATGGATAACAATAACATCTGAAAGTTTAAGGGAAGTCAAAAGTAAAACGTAAGATAATTTTCATGCACCCGCAACACCAATGCATTATGAAACATAGCATCAGCATATATTTCTAACGTTTTAAGCAATTGAAAAGCATAGATCAAATATCCAAGACTTCACAACAGGCAAGGGATATCTGCACTCTGACAGAAAAGAGCTTTTGAGTTACAAGCCATTCAGGGAAGATATGTTAAGGCATGTCTGTCACATCAAAAGTACTAAAAAATGCAAAAGATATACAGGAGTATCCAAAATAGCACTGCAGATTGTAGGAATAAGAAGATTCCTAGATATTATAGATCTTCAAAAATGCAAGTGCTAAGAGAAGAAGCAGAAATCCCAAGGGATGACAATATGCAATTTTCAAGAGTTCAGTCTGCAATTATAAGACTTCACAACAAGATGTAAAAACTCCAAAACCAAAATACCTGAACTCTCGGCTACCCTCAAAAAGTTGTATGCAATCCTCCCATGCTGAAGATGCAGATATCTCCTGAATCAAATTAACCAATCAGAAAGATAGCAAGCAAAGAGGGAATGCATTCTTAGAGAGCTATGTTGTTCAAGGGTTTTGGGTTATTTTTGGCCTAGGTAGTTTTTTGAGTGTTTTGTTTAGATGGAACTTCTCATCCTTGCTTTTGTGGATTTGTAGTCCCACCAATCTTTTACATATCTCATATAGTTCTTTAAATAATCTTTTATTCCTTAGCACCCAAAAAAATAAAAAAGAGAGAGAGAGAGAGAGAGAGATAGCAAGCACAAAAACTGCATAACCGCAAGAAAATCATGTGTTGGAGCATCAATAATGTAGTTGGCAATGCATGTACACCTTGATAGAACATAGTAGAGCGAAAAAGTCATCTGCAAGACGTTTGCGTTTCTTAGCTTCTTTCTCCTCCTTCTCCTTCACTCTTTCTAGCAAGTCATCAAAAACCAGCTGCAAAGGCACATAAAATTTTCCTTTCAAAGTGAATCCTTTTTTGGTATCACAATAAAGAGTAACTACCAAGAGCATATACAAACCTTTATATTAACATCTGATATAGGTGGAGATGTAACATCCTCCAAAATAGAAGCCTTAAAATCTTCAAATGTCCAAGTTGACGACAAACTGATCTATAAACAAATCACAAGATCAGACAACTAAGCAATTTAAGATATCAACTGGGAAAAGGAATTAATTAATCATACCTTTTTTAGCTTAACTGCATCTTTGATTCTAGTCTTGTCCTCTTGGTACTGTAAATAGCAAACATGAAGGCAAAATTTCAAACTTGTGAGAACCATAAGGGAGATGAGCTTGACCATAACACATGAATAATAATTGTTATGAAAGTATAAACACAAGATCAGCATATGATCTGAGGCTTTTGAACAAGAGCTGCAGACCCCGCATTCAAATTTTATTTTTACAATGCTATTGCTCAGGTTGCACAGCAATGAAGTATCAACACCATTATAAAGCATGGTTAAAATTCTAATATTATAAAGCATGGCTTAAGTTCTAATATTGTTCAAGCGTTGACTCTTAGATGCATACCAATATTTTACAGGAGAATTATGTGTAGAAAAGAAATTAAAAACAAAAGTATAGAGGACTATAATATCCAAAACTTTTTATACATATAAGATTAGTTGGAATTGAATGATAAAAAAGTCAATAAAGGAAGACAAACTTATGAAAACTTAATTCCTCGTATATCTTAATTTGTGAATGTATATTGCTTGAACGTTATACCAGAAATTGATATTCAAATAGAATACCAAAGCTAGCATCCATATATCACCTGTTTCTGTAGCTCCTCAGCGACATCTTCAAATAAATCCTTCGGAGTTGAGCCTGAGGTATTAGAGGCGACTGCCATATATGCATGTAAATCTTTAACCTAAAATCAATCATTAATGTGAGCAAACACATATAGAAAACCAGGAAGAATGCATAAAACATCTATATTCGGACTTAGCAGGATTGCAGCAACCGCGTGTACTTTTCTAAAAAAAAATCAAATTGCATTCTAACCTTCATGCAATAATCACGCCAGTGAGTTTTGGCTGTAAGAGTGCCTGAAGCAACATCTCCTTCCAACAACTTTCGAAATTCATCGCGATTTTTGCGCTCAGCCCTTCTTAGTACTTCCTGTGATGACCACAGAGTAAGAAACGAAAAATTCCCAGAAAAAGAGAGAGAAATAGCAGTCAAACAAAACCACAATAGCATATAACTAAAGCACCTTCTGGATCTTCCTTTGCTCTTCCTCTTCTTTCTCTAAATCAATAATATATTCCTGTCACAACATCTCAAACTCAGCTCAATTATTTGGTTAAAAAACACCTCAAAGGAGAAATGCAGGCTATCTATAGCACAAAGAAAGGAGTTACCTTAAAGATTTCCAGCCGATCGATTTTCTCAAGGCGTGAACATCTTTCATCAGCCTCTAACCTGTCCTGAACCTTTCGCCATTGGGTACTTGCCTGAAGAGGTACAGTAAAACATAAGAGAGCAATAGAACAAGATAGCCTGAAAAGAAACAAAATTGGCTAAAAGGTACCTTAATGAAGTCACAGGATTCTAAAAATTGCCTATACTCGATTAAATGCTGCCGGCGCTCCTCCTGTGCCTTTGCTCGTTCCTAACCAGTAAGCCCAACTTAATTTCAGTAAGAGCAAATGATGGTTGGGATGTCAGAGTAGGTAGGGCATAGGTACGCATCCACAATACAAATCCCATAAACAGACAAGAGGGCTTGAAGAGAAGCGTACCTTTTGTCTGAGTTCCTCCAAGTGATCATCAAACAGATCCCTGCGGTCTCTTTCTCGATCTAGAGCTTTGAAACGTTCATCATTTTCGAACATAGTCACTGCTTTACTGAAAGGTGTTTAAAATATTCAATCAGCAAAAGGACTTAACCCCAAAACGACAACAATAAATGCAAGCACAAATCAGAAACTTTAAATCGCAAAATCAGAAAATTGGAATTATGTAGCAAAATTCAAACCTCCATCTAGTAGATGATGTCAGCTCTACAGACTCCTGCAATAGTAACCAAAGTGAATGTGAGAAAGTAAGTGAATTGCATCTATCGATTAATATAGAAATCATCTCCAAAAACAGTAAACAACTTACTTCCAACATCTTTTTATAATCTTCCCGCGCCTTTTTCAGCTTAAACCTCCTTTCCTCGGCTTCCTGTTTTTTCCTTTGACCCAGGTACTGAAGCAAAAAATCAATTATATAACAAAAAATAGTTTGAGGAACAGACATATAGTAGGATAGAAAAAGTACCAAAAGAAAACAAAAATGCATGCTAATTACACATTTTAAAGCCAGCAAACTGCCAACATTTGATAGATACTCAACTAAAACATATTTCGGCACAAAGATTTTACCTCGTTAAAAGCTTGCTTCCGTTCTCCAAGTGTTTTTAGAGCACCATATCTTCTGTCATTAATTATTGCTTGCATTGCCTGTTATTTTGTATGAAATTAAGATAAATGATATGAGAAAGATAAAAGTAGATTTCAACAGCTCAACAATACCTGATCCCAACTCCAGTCAGACCCAACATTTGCAGACTCCAAAAGTGCTTTGAAGGCATTTTTAGCCTCCTAAAATATTGAAGGACAGTAAACATTAAAAGAATATTAATAACGAGGAAAGTAAAATTATTTGACTGAATAATAGCAAGTTTTCCACATACCAGCTTATTAGCATATGCTAAATGCTCCTGCCCAACTGTCTTCTCTTCCAATTCATCACCTATTTTTTCACCTGTGACAGCATCTTTCCGCATTTCCTGCAAGGCAACAACGTCATTGACAACACAAGGGAGTATATCAAGCAGTTAAAAATGATAACAAGAGAAAGAGAGAAAATTCTTTGATAGAACCTGTCTTTCAGAGAATATAAAAACTTCTGAAATCATGCTTTACAAAACAAATTTAAAAACCTGCTGACTAACACCCTTATTTTAAAACCTTTTTCAAACACAAAATTCAGGCACCAGGCCAATGAAGCCGTGTTTCTAAAGAGATTTACAGAAAATAGTAGGTTTCTATTATCTCAAACACAATCATAACATAAATTTTTGAAAAGGGAAACTGTTGTATACCTCTGTCTCTTGTGCAGGGACTTCAACTGCGGCAGCAACAACATTAGAAGCTGGCAAGTTGCTTGAATAATTCCTACAACATCCAAAAACAAAAGGGGACTCAACACACCAATTGCAGAAATATAATCATAATACTACAAAACCAGCTAGAGACGAGTACTTTGTTTCCGTATCTGTATTGACAGTTACAGCATCTCCTACACTTGAAGATACAGAAATCATTGGTGTAAGAGCATCTACAGTTGTCTGGATTCCATCTGCACTCACTGCCACAGACGAAGCAATGACAGGTGAGGCTGAAGATGCAGAGACCATTGCAGGTTGTATACTGCTGGCAGCAATTATAGGAACCACTGAAACTGGGCTTGATGCTACCACTTGAACTGTTGAAGATGAGATATCAGCATTAGGTGATGCTGTAACCGCTGACGAAGGAACAGAATTTGATGTTTGCAAATTAGGGGATGCTTCTGACTGTGTTCCTTTGGTAGATGCTCTTTCTGCTTGTTCACGGGCCAACTAGAAGCAAGAATTTTAAAAAATAACCATGGAAAAAGAAAAGAAGTAAGATTTCAAACAAATAAAAGTAAGTTATCGTTCATTCAAATGTATTTAAGGAAAAAAAAGAAAAATAAGAAACCTTCAACTCATCAGGTATTGACCACTTTGACTGCTTGGTAACCTTGTTGTAGTAATACCTGACAAACATTCACAAGTAAGTCAGAACCACAAATCGTGAATGAGTGCAGTTGTCAAGCTTGTGATAGGCCTAAAAAAATTTAGATATTTACTTTCTTCCATCAGGACTTGTAAATTCCTTCCAGTCAGACGCTGCATCGGCCCTCTGTCACAGTTACAAAATGAAAATAAGATCCTAAAGTTCTAAGATTCTCTCAACTAAGATCCATGCCCCCAGTCAAAGCAAGAAAATGAATAGAAATGTAAAATACAACAGAAAAATAACCCCATGAACAGTCACATTCTATGGTCAAAATCGATGTTATGACAAATTTAAGTCACAAGTGAACATTTTTCAATTAAACTTGTGAGGAACATATAATTGCCAAAGAATTGATATAACCAGCAGATAATCATACAAATCAAACAAACAATACAAATGGAAAAATTGACTAAATTCATGCAATAAAGGTACAGCAAGCAGCAAAGACACACAGCATTTCCTACCTCTCAATAGAGTGTCACAGCATGTACCTGTAAGCAACTTTAAAGCTATGATAGTCATGCACACATATATGGATAAACCAACAAGATAAAAAGATAAAACTTCAAATGGAGTCAGTAAATCATTTGCAGTAATATCCAACATGGTGCAAATAGATACCAGTAGAAGACAAATTTTACAATACCTTGGCAAATACTTGCCCATATGGAATACCTAGAATGCACGTTATGGTATAATCATCACGACAAATTAAAAACATGTTAAAATTGAAACCGTTCAGTGGTCTATTTGTAAAAGGTCTTCAATAAATCAGGTAATATACAGTCACAAACAAATTTCATTCTGGAGCCATATGCTACTGATGAACTAATCATTTAAACAGTTTCCATCTATACAAATAATTGTAGAGGAAGAATTATTTCATACGAACGAGAACAAAAGGAGGAAAGCAACTGAAACAGGGAGCAAAAGGGAGACCAACATTTTTTGTTTTAATATTTATTACCCAAAAAAAAAAAAAAAACACCTTTCAGCAGTTTTGGGGATCACAAAACTGAACAAAAACTATCATGAGAAGGATTCCTCTTAAAAAAATGAAGAAGGTTGGGGTTAGGGGTGGGCGTTCGGTTCGGGTTAATCTGAACCGAACCGAACCCGAAATTTATTTCGGGTTCGGTTCGGTTTGGATTAACCGGTGAAACCCGAACGGATTCAAAGCTTCAACCGAACCGAATTTTCGACCCGTTCGGGTTGAAGCTTTTTTTTTAAGATTTAACTTTTAAATTAAAAATATATATACATTAATTAAACAAAAAAATCCCTAAAAATCCCTAAAAAAAAATCTCTCACTTCATCTCCCTCCCGGCCTCCCCCTCCTTGCTCCCTCTTCTCAGTTCTCACTTTCTGAGAACTGTGGCCGACGACATCAGCACTTCAGCAGCAGCCACAGCAGCCCCGTTCAGCACTTCAGCTCCAACAGACAACAGCCACAGCAGCCCACGACAACAGCACTCACAGCAGCAGCCAGCAGCCCCGTCCAGCTCCAATAGACACCAGCCGTTCACTGCAGCCCACTCGCCGTCAGCCAGCACGCCTCGCCCGCAACTGCGCTGTGCGTTCACCTCGCGTCCCACTCAGCCCAGCATAGTCTCGATCTGCCGACGCTGTAGCTGCTCCGACCTCCGAGATCAAGGTTTGTCTTGCCTTGCCGATGGCGACGCTGTAACTTGCTGAAACTTTTTTTCATTCTCACCACATCTTCACATAAACATAAACAGAAACCCCAAACTCACTCCAAAACGAAGAGCTAAACCCAACAAGATTGTTGCTATTAATTAAATTGTAAATTTTTAATTAATTGATTGACAATTATTCAATTATTTGAAGTGGGTTTGTTGTTGTTGATTGATAATTGAACAAATGGAGATTGCTATTAGTTAAATTGGAGTGGGTTTATTGATAATTGAACAATTGGAGAGTGGAGACGGTTATTGATTAAATTGGAGCGGGTTTGCTGCTGCTGTTATTATTAATTAAATTGGAGATTGTTAATTAATTGATTGATTAATTGATTAATTGATTAATTTTTCCTGTTTTTTAGATTAAATTGTTTCAATCCACTCTAACCCGAACTAACCCGAATTATTCTAACCCGAACTAACCCGAATTAATCCGAACCGAAATTGTAACCCGAATTATCAACCCAATCCGATCCGAATTGTCAACCCAAACCGAACCGAACCGAATTAAATTCGGTTCGGTTTGGTTCGGGTTGGCGTTTTCAACCTGATTGGGTTCAATTCTCCAACCCGAACGGGTTGAAACCCAAACCGAAACCCGAACAACCCGAACCGAAACCCGATTTGCCCACCCCTAGTTGGGGTGATGGTATCAAAGGCAAAACGATCTTTAACAACTATGTCTTCTCCCTTAGAAAAGAGAACTTGTCAGGAACTATATGAAAAGAAAATTAAAATCCAAACATTTATACCAATAAAAATAGAAATGGAGCAGACTGGTTAGATCACTTCTTTCAAGAGAAACAGAATATCGAACCCATAGACTTGATATAGGCAAGTAACCTCAAAGTGGACATAAGAAGTAAACAAATGGTTGCATACTTGAGAGATAAGAACTACTCCCAAAAGTGGGGTCCTGCAGCAAGTATAAATAATATGCGACACATAACAGACACACATTCAACGCGATAAAACCTCGATCAAACTGAAAGGGCAAACATAAACTCTTCCTGGGTAAGGTGTACTAATTACCTTCTTTTAGCAACAGTCGTTAATGAGCTATCCATTACTGTAATAACAAGCCACTAAGAAGAAAGGTTTGGAGACACACTACTAAGTAGTCTGACTCACCTCAATTGGTGTCATTAATTCCAAAGGTTTATCCCAAGTAGATTGTCTTGTCCTCTTGTTGTAATAATATCTAAAGAAATTCAGAAGATTCAATTAGTGTGATAAACAAAATATAAATGACGCCTTCAGAAGAATACAATAAAAATAATGCTGTAGCTAAACCAGGAAGTTAAAAGTTCAAGAATGATGCAAATTGTTTAAGAAAAGCTGATTCAGTACTCTGCCACCAAATTTTCTATCAGAATCAAACATGGACTAACTTGTGAGAATTGGGTGACATATTGCAACTGTCAACAACTAATAATATGCCAAATGAAATTGTGACAAGTGACACAAGGTAATAACAATAAAGAAATATGCCATTGTAGGATGTGCATTATAATTTTTTCTCCATTATTTTTAACGGCATCAATAGAGCATTCATCAAGAAAGAAAAAAGCAATAGCCAACGTCATCTACACTGTTTTCGTAAATGCCTAAATGGTGTTTCAATTTTCTTCAAATCATACCAGAGTCAAAAAGAAGCTAAAATTTTCAAGGTGTACTCTCAAAAATAGCAACAACCAATAATTTAGAAGGACATAATATATGTGGAAGGAAGGATTTCCATCTATTTAGGGAGAATAAAACTATTGGCATTATGAACAAGTCATACTAGCAATCGTTGACTTGGTTTAAAACCTTCTTTGACTTTAATTAAGAAAATCAATACCTACCAAAATAATCCTCTTTGGCTTTATTAAAGAAAATTAATATCTACTAAAGAAAGAAGCTAAAACAATAGCCCAACAATAGCTCATCGTACCCTGGCCTATAGCAATGAAACTGTTACAAAAGGCCTTTAAAAGCTCTAGAAAACAATATTTTTTAATGTTATCAGTAAATGTTTCTTTTAAGTCAAATATGTTTTGCTGTTATGTGATCCCTTGAAAGTTGAAACATTAAAAAATCTGCAATCACATGTGACAAATAAAAATACAAATAGGACCAGTTGCACCTATCACAATAAAATACCTTCTTCCGTCAGCAGCAGTATGCTCTATCCAATCAGTTTGGGCCACTTCTGCAGACTTAGGCTGAAAAGTAGATGCCTGGAATGATGTAAAGTAGTTGACAACATCAAAAAACTTGTACACAGGGCATTTCATACAATGAAAAGGGCAAAAAGTTTTCCATATAATATAATAAGCATATGAGCGATATGAAGTAATAATTAACAACAAAAGCAAAAAAAGATGGTTTTGACCATAGTGGGGGCAGTGTTAGCAGCCACTTGTTCATGGGTGTGCTGCAGAGGTGTACTGGTACTCTGGCTAATGGACACACCAAGTTGTCCTCCAGCAGGATTACTGGGAACATGCATTTGGGACATGGGCTGATACTGATTCCCAGTATTGACATTAACGGTTCCTTGTGGTTGGCCATATGAAGATGGTGCAAACTGCAGAGAAATGATAAAGAAGATATCAAGGACTGCAGATACTAAAGCAAACCAGAATAGTTAAATATGAGCAGACTTATGAATGGTCTTACAGTGTATGATGCAGAGAAAGGTCTTGCAAGACCACCTAAACTAGATGCATAGCTAGTAGGAGCCTGAACATTAGCCTGAGGTAGTGATGATCCAGATGCAATGTGATTACTTTGCTGAGCATTTGGCAATGGTACCACCTGGGGTGGTGGTGGACCATGGCTTGGAGCTGGTTGGCCGGGTCTTGCTGGTAACTGATGCATAAGTTGAGGAAATTGAGGCTGCATATTTTGAGATGGTAATCCAGCATTCATTACAGAAACACCTTGTCCAGCTGGTGGAAAATGTTGAGAAGCCACAGGAACATATTGTTGTGACTGTGGCGCTGGAACTGCAGGCCGGAACTGGAAAAAAAAGAAAGAAAAAGTAAATAATGTGAATATTGTGGAAAAAACCTCTAAGAGGATCCATAGATCAACCACTGGAGGCGTCTTCTAGGAGAAAGCGAAATTCAAACTAGCAAAAGATAATTAATTAAGTGAGCATAATCATAATATACAAACTACTAAGATTGGTCATACACTACCTGAGCACCAGAATAAGGAGCGTTATTGGCCATTTCACCAATGCAGTGGGCCTCAAAGATTATCTGTAAAACCAACAAATAATATATAGAGTTAGTGATCCCTGAAATGGTATGGTTAAAACAGGCCCACGAAGAAAGAAATGAGTGTGGGCGTGAATGTGTGCATGTTAGGAAGAAAACCACTCATTAGCTTGCAGTGCTGCTCCAAAAGTAATATGAGGCTTCATAACATATAAGAGAAATCATAAGTAAATGAGGAATTGCACTATATACGCAGCAACTGCCACGGTAATAACGTCAGCAAGATCTAACCACATAAAGGAATAAAATAGTATCATCATGCACCAATGAGATTATGAAGCAAACGAAAAAAAAATGCAGAATAACAACTATCTACAGATTAGACATAACAAAAATATTTATCCCAGCCATCTGTTCGGTAGATATATTCCTTAAGTGTATCAACGAGGCAATGAAAGAATTAAGATATCCAGTGCAACGTATGGTAATTGGGAAAGATGTCCAGGAGGAAATACACACACACACACACACACACACTCTCTCTCTCTCTCTCTTAATCTCTAAGTTTTCTCACATCGGCAACTCGAGACGTATGCTCTTTATTTTTCCTCATAATCTGCACTTCTTCCTCATTTCTTAATCTCCTGGGTGCATGATACCATTCTATGCAAACCCTTACAAATTTGCACCATTACTACAGAAACACCCATCTTGGGAATCATTACTGTGAAAATTTTGATTTTTCACCTTGTCAGTCCTCTCTATTATAAATTGTTATACATCCATTGCAAAGCTAAACAAAAACAATCATCTCAGATACATGAAGTCTTTCAACATCACACAAAACACAACTAATAAGTTCCAGTTCCTTCTCCTTACAAGGATATCTCAAAAATAATACATTACTCCACTTTCCTCCATTTTCCAAGCAGAGAAACAACAGATTAACTGATCAGGTAATTAAAAAAAAAAAAGACAAACCCACGTAATTAGCCCAAAGAAATCATTGAAGAACACATAACAATACAATCTTAAGTCATTCACGAAAACATCATCACTCCTCTGCTTCCCACCTTTTTCAGCAAATAAACCTCAAATTAATTGACAGATTCATTGATCCAATAACAATAAAATAGGCAAATGAGCATAAATTAAGCTCAAAACTCAAAACTTACTAACAGATTGCATTAATTCCAGATCCCAAAATGTGGGAAGCACCGCAACATCTAAGCGAACAATATACAAAAACATACAAATGCTCAAAGGTCACACACCCATTAAGGTAATATTGAAGATTCAAAGTCCTAGAGACATAGATAACAAAAGTGGCACTATCACGTTCTGTTAAAAAAAATCCCTAAATTTACAAACTTCTAACTCACATGGGGCTTCTAATAAAAGTAATCGACTGATTGCAGCCTTATGAAACTAAAATATCTAAATAGAGAGCTGACATAATAGTTACAAATAATGAGACTATTAATCAAATAGAGAGCTGACAGAATAGTTACAAATAATGAGAATATTAGTTCTCGTTAGATAACGCAAGGACGAAAAAGAGAAGGCGGGCGAGAAATGAACGTGAAGTGTTTGATAATTTGCGTGAGAAAAGCTATTTACCTAGAAGAAATTGAAAGACAAAAGAGCAAGGCAGCATATGAGTGACTAATTGAGCTTCTATTCTCGTGTTCGCTTTGTGTGTGTTGATTTCAGTGTTGAAGCTCAAAGGGTTCTGCAAAATCCTTTGTTCTTATTCTTCTCGTCTCTGCCTCTGCGTTTTGCCCAATTTTTTTTTTTTTTTAATGTGCCTGGTTTATTAAAAGGGGGATCGCCAATTTCCATATACCATTTATCAACTTTTATTTTTATAATGGCTAAAAAATTTTTTTACAGAATAAATTTATAATTTTATTTTTATTTTTAATTATTTTTTATTAATATTTATTATAAATTAAATAAATTACATGAATAAAAATTAAATAAAAAATTAAGTATTAAAAATAAAAAAATATATGTTTTAATATGAGAAAAAAATTAATAATAAAATTTTTTTTGTAATTATTTATTTTATGAATATTTTCTTATAATAAATATTTTGTAATATTTTACAATTAAATGTAAAAAATATAGATAAAATATTTTATTATTTATCTTATAATAAATTTTTATTTGTCATTCAAGTTTTCTTATAATAATTTTTTTCATTTTACTAATAATTTCTTATATATTTATTATAAGAAAATTTTCACAAAATAAATAAGTATAAGAAAAAAAATTTATTATTAATTTTTTTTCTCATATCAAAATATATATTTCTGGTTTTTAATATTTAATTTTTTATTTAGTTTCTATTCATGTGATTTATTTAATTTATAATAAATATAAATAAAAGAATAGTTGAAAATAAGGGTGATATTATAAATTTATGTTATTAAGAGGGTTTTTGGCCATTATAAAAACAGTAGGTGAGAAAATAGTATATGTTGATTACTGTAAGGAAAAAATTGACAATCTCTCTTATTAAAAATACATGGATATCCCTTTATTTAAAAACGAAATTTCTGAATTACCCTCGAATAAATTAAATTACTTGTCTTTTGAAATGATGATATTTTAATAACTCGCAGAAGTTATTTTTATCACTCAACTCTCTTATAATTTTTTATTACTCCATTTCTTCACTAGTATTTAATTAAGTAGAAAAAAAATTTCAGCTGATAGCAATTTTTTTTATTACACAAGAGGATTACTCAAATTACAATTCATATTACATGAAATTATAATTGATATTTACAAATCAGATTATTACTGAGACCAACTTACATCAATGCTTATGAAGCTCAATTTAAATTTTTAATCATCATTAATATTTAAGAAATGTTTACTCCACTCACACTTAGGTAAGGGAGAAAATTATCTTCACTCAATTATACATTATAATTGAGAAAAAAAATACCTCACATTACATTTGTGAGGGTTCGAACTGCTGCCCTCTAACAGCCCTTGGTCGAGTGGCAGTTGACAATAATTTTTTAGCAAATAGATTAGCTAAATTTAATTTATAGATATTGCTAATGATTATTTCATATATAAAAGTGTCATTTCTTAACAGTGTGTTCTTCTATTATTCTTTAAGACACAAGGATGAAATTTATTGAAGTAGAATATTAAAAATCTATAGATAAAAAAAAAAACCCTCTTTTTTAATTTTAATATAATTTACAAATATTGCAATCAATATCTAATAGACTCTAAATTCATATAATTATATCAAAAAGCCACATATTTTTTTTAAACACAGACATAATAGATAATTTAATTTTTTCCCCGTACCCCAACAGACGATGATTGTGGATTTGTAAATTGTAATAAATAAAAATTAACAAACTACGTCTGTATTTAAACATTGTAAAAATTCATAGCCTTAATGTTATTACTCCATTTCTTCATACAGATTATAATGTAATTGATTCTGATGAACAAAATTATATGCAAGGCTGAAAGAAAATACGTTAGATATTATCAAAATTGAAGAAGATTGGCCTAGAATACTCTAGATACTTGAGTTTTTTTTTTTTTTTGAATTAAAGAAACTCAAGTGCTTTTTCTTAATTAAAGAGACTTAGAGCCACAGCTCTCAAGCAGCCCACCACTCGCTAAGCGCTACGTTGTAGTTAAATATCAATAGCCAGGTCTTTAGTCACTTTCAAATTTTTTTAAATGGATAAACCATGCTAATTGATCAAAGTATCAAATAAAAAGTAAAAACCATGCAATCCAAAATTTTAAAAAAAAAAAAAAAAAAAAAGCCCTATATCCCAACCATAGATCAAATCTCTTCCCACCCACACAATGTCCCAATTTAGATTCCATGTGGGCTCTAATTCACTTTGTCATCACTTTCAACGCCACATCCACCTGTATCACTTCTCAAACTTTCTAGACTTGTGTCACTCCATTCAAATTTCTCTCTTCACAATGTTTTCTCTCCACAGATCACTAACAACATTCTTCAAGTACTACAATGGCCGCCCTCTTCATTGGTTCACATTCATCACCAAGAATTGACACACCATTATCTCATGTTTTATGCACACTCAATAGCAAGAGCTACAAGACCAAGAACAAAAAGTTCCCATGCAAAGCAGTTTCATGTTCAAGAAAAAATCATCAAGAAGGTGATGGCCAGTATGTTTTATCATTTGGTAAACACCCATTTGGCCAAAAGAGTGAAAGGACTTTGCATTTCTTAGTCTCCAAGTCAAGGAAATATGTTACATGTTCAGTTGATGAGGAGCAAGAGAGCCGTGATCCCACTTCAATATCTTCGGTTGCTGTAGTGGATGAAAAACCAGGTGATGGAAATGAAGGTGAAAAAGAAAGTACTCAAGTGGAAGCTAGCAAAAAAGAAGATGAAGAACTTGAGAAGCAGCAAGAAAAGGACTGGAAAACAGATGAGGATTTCAAGAAATTTATGGGGAATCCTTCCATAGAGGCGGCGATAAAGCTGGAAAAGAAAAGGGCTGACACGAAGCTCAAGGAGCTTGATAGAGAGAGTACTGATAATCCAATTATGAGGTTGTTTAATAGATTGGTTAGAGATAGTTTGACTAGAGAGAAAGAGAGGTTAGAGAAAGCTGAGGAGTCCTTTAAGGCTCTTGATCTTAACAAGGTAACTTACTATCTTCAAAATTATCACTTAAGTAGGTGTTTATGATGCAATTTGTCAATAGTTAAGTAAATACTTGTATCTTTGTTCTTTATGCGGTGACTACACAAGGGTTTATGACTTCATAAAGATTAATTGGAACCTAGGTACACTTGATGGTGACTAATTCATTGAGTGCATAACAAAATATAAATGTTTGTGTCCAAAAGTTTGTTCAGTAATGTATATAGTAAATATCATGCATATTTGCATCAAAAGCGTCAAGAATGTTTATTTGATTTGATTTTGGCATGCAGTTGAGGGGCTGTTTCGGGTTTGATACATTCTTTGCCACGGATGTTCGAAGATTTGGAGATGGAGGTATCTTTATTGGGAATTTGAGGAAACCAATTGAAGAGGTCATTCCCAAAGTGGAGAAAAAGCTATCTGAAGCTGCGGGAAGGGATGTGGTTGTGTGGTTCATGGAGGAGAAGACAAATGACATCACAAAGCAGGTACTTGATGATGACCTGATAATTATGTTTGAATAAATCCTAAGTCCTCTTGTCAGATTTTAGAAGGCATTCTAATTGACTTCTTTAAAATTTTCTGGTCATTTTGTTATTCAACTGATTAGATCAGCTATACCAAATTTCTATAGCCATAATTTGGCTTATATGGAGGAGTAATCCTTCACATAATGCTGAAATAGACTGCCGTTTCCTAATTCCTTGTTGCATATCCCATTCAATTAAAAGTTTTGGGCTTAAAATCCTCGAGATTGTATTCATGCCATATTCTGTCTAATTTTAAAATGGTGCATCTGTTTAAGTAATACCGCCTAGAATTCCTCGCTGATTGCCATGTGCTTCTTTACAATTGCATTTTATTTTTCTAGAGTAGTATGTTACAGAAGTTTTTCGAGACTTTATTATTTACGATGTCTTGTTCTTGAAGGCTTGTGCTGTGCAACCAAAAGCCGAAATCGATCTGCAGTTTGAGTTAACTAAGCTGAGCACCCCTTGGGGTTATGTTAGTGCGATTGTCCTATGTGTTGCAACATTTGGAACGATAGCAATAATGAGTGGCTTATTCCTTAAACCTGATGCTACATTTGACGACTACCTAGCTAATGTTGTGCCTCTCTTTGGAGGCTTGATTACGATTTTGGGAGTTTCTGAGGTATGCTTTCTCTTGCTTGTGTGCACAACTTTGAATTCATCCTCTGATCCACACTTGCCAGGATATGTTCAAGAAAGTGTTTGCTTTCATTCTTGAACAAAATGATCTTAAGAGCAAAATCTCATTGCAGTTACCATATTGATGAATACTAAAAAACTGTAGTTTAGCAATTAGGCATACGTAGGTCAATTTTGAACTACACATAACTGCAAGGATCTGGTAAATTTTGTCTATTTTAACAGATGCATTCTGCTAAACCAGCCTCCTTCAAGTAAATTGCACTGAGAGCTGTATTGTTTGTGTACTGCAGATTTCCACAAGGTTAACAGCAGCTCGTTATGGTGTTAAGTTAAGTCCGTCTTTTCTCGTCCCATCTAATTGGACTGGGTGCTTAGGAGTGATGAACAATTATGAGTCGCTGCTTCCAAATAAGAAGGCTCTGTTTGATATTCCTGTGGCACGCACAGCTAGTGCATATTTGACATCACTAGCACTTGCTGTTGCTGCTTTTGTTGCTGATGGTAGCTTTAATGGTGGTGATAATGCTCTGTAGGTTTTCTACTGTTTTCTTCTTAACATTTTTTTATTCTGAAAAATAATGAAAGAGGAACTTACAAATTGATTACTAAATGTTGGACATAGATAATGACCCTAAATGTTTTTACCTGGTTATGCCAGCTTATTCTTGCTCTTTCTTTGAAGGTTTATAAGACCACAGTTCTTCTACAACAATCCCTTACTTTCGTTTATCCAGTATGTTATTGGACCTTATACGGATGACCTTGGAAATGTATTGCCTTATGCTGTGGAAGGAGTCGGAGTTCCTTGTGATCCGCTTGCTTTTGCTGGTCTTTTAGGTGAGTTTCTTGGCCTCTTACTGTGATTGCGTACGATAACATTTGCGTCGCTTTGAGATCAGACTTGCCAATGTTCTAGTGATATATGTATCAGCTGTTTCGCAATCATCTGTTGAGATGGCCTTAACTGCTTCTTTCTTTTGCAGGAATGGTGGTCACTTCATTAAACTTGTTACCATGTGGGAGACTGGAAGGCGGGCGCATTGCTCAAGCAATGTTTGGGAGAAACACTGCTAACTTGTTATCTTTTGCTACATCACTTTTGCTTGGCATTGGTGGCCTCAGTGGAAGTGTCCTGTGCTTGGCCTGGGGTCTATTCGCTACCTTCTTTCGCGGTGGAGAAGAAATACCAGCAAAGGATGAGATTACCCCATTGGGAGACAACAGGTATGCTTGGGGAATCGTCCTGGGCCTCATTTGTTTCCTCACTCTTTTCCCTAATGGAGGAGGGACATTCAACAGCTCATTCTTTGGCGACCCATTCTTCAGAGGCTAATTGTAGATAGGCTACTGATGTATATCACTGTTTATATTTTGTTTTTCCACTGTAGTTCATGCATCACTACACTTTCAACATTTCCAACTAATCTAAGGAAGTCTCTTTTTCTTTGCCGAAAATAGTTGTTAATGGAGTTGGAAGGGATATTCGAAACATTTATAAAGGGCTTTGTTTATTATTTCAATTTTTGAAAGCAGCTTCCAATTACTTGACATGAAACCATTGTGAAAAACAGGGACCAGACTGAGAATAAGTTACAAACTACATCCCTCCTTGCGATCTTACAACAATTTAGGGATCCGGATGTTATTCACTTTCATATAAATCAAAAAGTAAGGCGGTGCTGAGCATGCTTCTTTATATATATACCGAGCAATCAAGCATTCCTCAGTCAGTGTAACCCGAAACTCGTTCTCAAAAATTTTTACAGTTATTCCCTTTCAGTTTTCTTCTTTCATAAATTCAATTCCCAACAAAAAAAAAAAAAAGGAAAAGAAAAAACAAAACAGTTCTTCAATTTTAACTGTCAGCATCAGCAGCACCATGAAACTGAGACTGAGATCTCTTGAAAACAAGGAGACCCTAAGGCTCGAAGTCCCCTCTTCATGCACTCTTCACGAGCTCGGAGAAACCCTCTCTCAATTAATTTCATCGTCTCCTTCTTCTCTTCGCTTCTCTCTCAACAGGAAGGACGAACTGCACGCGTCGTCTCCGCCGGAATCCCTTCACTCCCTAGGTGTCACCGCTGGTGACCTTATCTTTTATTCTCGTGATCCCTATGCTTTTGTTTCTCAAACCCTAGAGAGTGAAACTCAAAGTGTGAACAAAGCGTGTACTTCTCGAGATAATGACGAAATCCCAGATGGGAAATTGGATAAACAAGAAATCCCAGTTCTAGAGTCAGTGGAAATTGGGGTCAATTTGCAGGAATCCAAATCGGAAGAAGCTGTTATTTCTCAAGATTGTGGGATCCCAGATGCAATGTTGGACAAACAACAGTACCCAGTTCAAGAATCTGAGAAAATCGAGGTAAGCAGTGTTGATTCAAAAGAACACATGTCAAAGAAAGAAACTTTAGAGTTCCTCAATACTGATACTATGGAAATTGACGAAGGGTCAGTAGTTATGCCTGAGCCATATTTCTTGAGGAGGGTGCTGGGAGAAAAATTAGGTGATCGCCTTGGTCCTCACGGGCTTGTAATTGTTGCGGTTCATGAGATTTTGTTGGAGTCTGGCTTTGTTGGGTTTGATTCGGAGTCGGGTATGAGAATTGACCAGTTTGATTTGCCTGATCATTTGCTGTTGAAAGGTGTTTCAATGTCTTATACTTTGCCAGAGATATTGAATGATAGTTCTAATGATGTGACTGAATCTGTTGCTTTGAAGTATCAAATTTTAGGACATTTTGTTAATATTTATGGGTCTTTGGCTAAGGGTGATTCAGGAATGCATAAGCTGTGTTTAAATGCATATAATTTTGGACCTATTCTTAGCTTAGTGTGGGCTAATTCTGATCAGAATTGTAGTTTGCTTGAGTATAAGAGTTTTGATTGTGGAAAAGAAGTGTTTGAATTTTGGAAGAATGTGAAGGATGGGCTTGCATTACCATTATTGATTGATCTTTGTGATAAGGCTGGCTTGTGTCTTCCAGCGTGTTGGACGCATCTCCCAACAGAGCTTAAGCTTAAGCTTTTGGAGTGTCTTCCTGGTGTTGATGTTGCAAAAATGGAATGTGTTTCTAGGGATATGCGATATTTGGCTTCGAATAATGAATTATGGAGGCAAAAATTTGTGGAGGAGTTCGGAGGTCCAGCGGATGCACAAGGAAAAACCAATTGGAAAGAAAGGTTTGTTTTTAATTGGGAGTACAACAGGAAAAGAAAGAGGGTAATCACACCAGCACCCTGGTTTCCTTATACCAGGCCTTATTTTCCAATTATAAGAGATCCTCCTGCTCCATTTGGTGGAAATTCTCTCATACAAGGTGGTGATTATGACCGGTACCCTAACATCCATTTTCCCCCTTTTCCTCTAGGACAGCGCCGTCAAGTGTTTCCTCCCTGCATTGGACGGCGGAATTTTGCTCCTAACTGTAACTTAGGAGGGACTTGAAGATCCACTGGGTTGGCACAGAGTGATGAAATCAAGATTTGTTGGAGGTATCTTAAGCAGATGTTAAATATCTATGTTAAATAACCTATGTATAAGCAGATGTTAAATATCTCTGTTAAATAATCTATGTATATATGAGTAGGGTGTCTTTTTTTTTTTTTTTAATGTCTTTTTGAGGCTTTTCTTTGACATATTAGTTACTTTGGTTTTGTTTGAATCTGGTGGAAATTTGATTATAGATGATGCATGGCAATTCTCTTATTAACAATATGCTACTTGGATTTTATATCTGAATGATTTGAAAGTCTCTGTGGGAACTTCTATGCTAAGCTATAGGGATAAATGGAATTTTGACAGTCAGCCTTTATCGTCGTTAGAATCAAGAGCCTCTCTTTTATCTGAAGAATAAGTTATTCTTAGTCTCTTACAGAGGCTGACCTAATGCATTCAATTCGGTACAAACATTTTATGTGAATAGCTTGTTTGAGTCTGGCATTATGTGCTATTAAAATTATTTTAGCCCACCTCTCCTAAAAGAAGAAAAATTCTTAACAATTGATAGTTCATTTTCATTGTGCAAGCTTACTGAGTATTGATTTTTTTTACCTTTGAAATTTCTTTTATAAGGAGCATGGCCATTAGCAAGGGCTGTCATGTAACTTAGGTTTAAGTCTCTTGGATTTTGGGTCAACACCTGTAATGGTCGATTAGTGTGCTTTAACAAAAATTCCGAAGTATACAAATTCCAGAATCAGAGAACCTATTTTCATGGGAATAGGATTTGGATGATTGACATAATCTTTAGAATCACCGTTATCTTTTAGTTCTATTTCCAAGAGATCTTTCCTCTTAGAATTTAGAAAGTTTAAACTGGATCTGACTGCAACTCTGCAAGACTGGAGCTGATATCTCTCCTAGGTTTCTTCAATCTTTTTGTCTTTCATTGTCCAGCATCTGTAGGATTTCGACAACTGGAATGTCTGAAGCTGTTGCTTCACAAGTAATCATCCCGCAACATTAGACCTTGAAAACTATGACCTATTAACTTTATTTTAATTCAACTATCGGATCTTTTGGGGCTTCAAGCCATACTTTTACTGGGGAGCATGAGTCGATCCCCTAGATTTTCAGGATAAGAGGGAAGAACTCTCCATTCGGATTGGGTGAAAAATATGGGAAGTAAAGAAAGTTCCCATTCTCCGTTTTTCTACTCCGAACAGGGAAACAGAATGCTTGTTAAATGTTTCCCAATATTTAACAAAATGCTCTTTAAATCTAAGAGAAAGTTTAACATAGGGCGAAAATAAGACTTTGCCCACAGTGATCTTGATTCTACTGAAACCCTAGAAGGCATGAAAACCTAGGATTCCTCTGTATCCTCAATTAATATATACCGAATTCTCGTTCTCATTCTATTCTTTCAAAACGACTTCAACGCCACAGCCAGAATGTACACGACCGACGACGCTACTGCTCTGGCATGCCTTATTTGTCTAACCGCGGAGCTTAAACTCAAGATTCTGCAGTTACTCGATGGCCATGATATTGTGAAGGCAGCAAGTTTTTGTTCAGGGCTGCGGAATTTGTCCGCAGATGATAGTTGTTGAAACGAATGCGTGTAGAGGAGCTTAAGTGTCAAAGAAATAATCTCGGGATGCAGTTTTTGTATTTTGATTCTGGCATCTTCTTCTGATTTCATTATATGACAATCTGAATATTGGTTTAATACTAAATTATTGAGTGGCTCCGGAGTCGAGGAAGAAAATTCTTAATTAGGTTGGGTGAGATTGTAATTTGAGTATTTCCAAGTATGCTATTGGACAAAGACAAATCTTTTGACTCTTCTACTTTAAAACAGGGGAAGCAAAATGGTCTTCTTCTTTTCTAAGATTCAATCGCGTACATGCATGTGAGAGCTCCTTTTCCCTGTCTTTTTTTCCCCCACAAAACGGGTTGACCACGCAAATGAAATATGTGTTTTTCGTGGGCTTCACAAATAATTATAGTCTTCCAGTTTATATTAAAAAAAGGTAAAAACCCCAAAAGCCATGAAACCTCCGGATTCCTTTACAGTATAACTCGATTATTTAATCGGTTTCACAAAAACTTCATAGTCACGATGAAGGAAAATAATTTCCCGGAAGAACAAAACTTAACTTCTTCTGACACAGATTCTGAAGTTTCAGAATCATCGGAAGATGAATCAACAGCTGCAACAATGACAGAGGCAGACGATATTGCACCAATTACGCAACCGGAGTTGCCCCTCGTGTCTTTCCTCAAAAGGGTTTTCGAAGAAGCGGGTAGTTTGGCCGACGATGACGATTCCGGGATCCTGAGGGTTGCAGTTCATGCCGTCATGTTGCAGTCAGGTTTTGTTTGCTTTGTTCCTGAATCAAAGAAAAAGATCGACGGCTCTCAACTACCAAATCCCACACAAGTAAATTACACTCTCCCTGAAGCCTTTGATTTCAGCAATTTTACTAAAATAGAAACAGTGGTTTTAAAGTTTGAGGATTCTGGAGATTTGTTTCATATTGAAGGTTCTTTGTCCGAAAAAGAACCTGTAGTTCATCAGCTAAGCTTGAATCCAACCAGATTCGTTCCTCCTCTAGATTTAGCTTTCGTTAATTCTGACATGATTGACTCCAGGATTAGAATGTGCGGTTCTTCGTCCAATCAATATCCTGAAAATGAAGTTTTTGAGTTGCATAGACTTGTGAGTGATGCCCTGGTTTATCCTCTCTTAATCGACCTTCGGCTGAAGCTTGGTTTGATTCCTCCTCCGTGCTTCATGCGCCTCCCTGCTGAACTCAAACGCAAGATTTTAGACCTTCTCATAGGGGTCGATATTGCGAGAGCTGCAAGCGTTTGCTCAGAGCTGCGGAATTTGGCAAAAGATGATGAGTTGTGGAGACGGAAGTGTAAAGAAGAGTTCGGATTTCGAGGAAGTTTTAGAAGGGAAAGTTGGAAAATTATGTATATGATTTGGCATATGAGAAGAAGAAACCGGCCTGCTGGCCGTCGATCACCAGTGTTCTGAATCATCAGCTGGCTGATGAGCAAGTGTTAGTAATTTTCCGATGAGATTTTGTTTGTTTCATTAGGAATTCTAATAATTAAAATTAATTCTCCGTAGAGAGGGCTCATGATTTGCATAATCCGTATGTACAGTTTTAAGATTCTTTGTGGGAAAAGCTTTCGTGGCATCTACACCGCCTGAGGATTATATAAAGTCTTGATATTCATTTAAAGCTTGCGTCTATAGTTTCAATCAGCACTAAATAACATTTATTTTACTGTTAACTTTTTTTTCAAGGTGTAGTAAGTAACTATCTTTAAAGCCAATGAGAACCTACTGGTAACTCATGCGCCTAAGGTGAGTCTCAATCATTCCCTTTTAATAGGAATTTATTTGACTCTCGATTGTTATATAGTTGTAAATATCAGTCGAGTTTTGATTATAATATATCAATAACTATCTTTAAAAACACATGTTTAGTCTGTCCAAAAATTCATAATAATTTTACAAGATAAAACGGTTACTGCATTTAATTAATTAGTATATATCTACGATGAAAATTTCTCTTAACTATGGCAGGAGAGACAACTAAAGCAATAAAGCAACTAAGTAAAATTCTATTAAGAGGATTTTAGATTTAACAAATACCGGGGCTTGAATTTCACTAGGGCTTTCCTTTTAATTTTCTTCTTTTATTTTTTAAGCTCCAGAAAGTGCTTTTGGGATTTGAAAAACCGCTATTGACTCTCCAAACTGCATTCCCAAACGGACCTTTAGAATGCCTGTTTCGGCTGCAAAAGAACAGAGCTCTGATATTTTTCAAGTTCTTCAATTTCCTGCTCATGAACCCTAATTCTTTTGTAGCATTTCAATGCATCTTTTTGTTTTCCGGCTCCATAATACTTCGCGGCGTTTCTATTCTCTCTTGCCACCTTCTTCTGAAGCTTTTTCTTGTATCCCTCCATCACTTGATATGAGACCTTCAACTTCAATAAAATTCTTGTCACAAGATTCGCTCTCTGCTGCTTGGTTTTATTCCCAAAAATCTTTTCAAGAAACATGACCAATTCCAGTTTCTGTTTGTTTCCGAAAGAAGGATTTCTTCAAGATGAATATGAATTATTAATGATTATGTAAATATATGAGAGCAATTTCTATTAGGCATATGAAGCTCATGGGTGAGTTTGAGTTTGAGTGAATTTGTTTTGTAGATCATATTAGGGTAATAGGATTGTGTTTTTTTTTCTTTTAATTCTAAGGTGAAAGATTTTAGTGTTCTCAGTAGCTGTGGAAGTTTATTATTATGTTAGACCTAAATTATGTTAAACTTTGAGATATTTAGTTGATTGTACGTTCCTGTGGGCTTCAGTTGTATTAAACTTTGATATGTTTGGTTGATTGTACATTTCAGTGGGCTTTAATTACGTTGGACTTTAATAATAGTATTTTCTAGGATAAAAAAACTTACAGACTAGCTAGCTAACACATGGCATTATCTAAGTTATGAGCTTACCGATCTTGGCTTATTGGGATTTTTTGTAAAGTTTATGATCTCTTAAATACAATTTAATTAGATAAGCTTACAAAGTTGGAACTAGGGATCCAATCAGAAAGTAGAATAAAATCCAATAGTTAAAAGAAAAAGATAATTTCAATATTATCCATCCGCAAATTCTAGCTACTGCTAATAATAATAATAACCATAAACATATTCATAGTATAAGCCACAATCAAAAGAATCTATAGGAGGAAAAATTATATTTTGCAAAAGCACTTCTCCAAGAGCATTGATCTACTACT
Source organism: Citrus sinensis (assembly GCF_022201045.2). Taxonomy (NCBI): domain Eukaryota; kingdom Viridiplantae; phylum Streptophyta; class Magnoliopsida; order Sapindales; family Rutaceae; genus Citrus; species Citrus sinensis. The sequence goes on along the minus strand of NC_068563.1, from coordinate 1,736,993 downwards.
TCTGGTCCCTAAAAAACACCAAACTTCTTCGTAAATTTATCCTTCCGCAAGCGTGAATCAAGAAAGTCTGAATCAAGTCAATCAAGTGATATAACAATAATCAAAAGAAAGGGGAAAAAAAAGTTAAATAATTCCACAATTTAAATATAAATGGCTATTTTATGCAAACATATTAATGAGTCTGCAAACAAAATAGCAATAAAGTAAAATTCAATTGGAAGAATAGTTTTGGAATTTCTTCCAAGATCTTCAATTTCCTGCTCCTGAACTCTAATCTTTTTCCAGCATCTAAATGAATCATTTTGTTTCCCAGCTCCAAAATATTTCGTCGCTTTTCTATTTTCTACAGCCACCTTCCTCTGAAGCTTGCTCTCGTGTCTCTTCATCGCTTGATATGTTACCTTCAACTTGAATAAAATTCTCGTACAGGACTCACTTCAGGCTTTCTTTTCGCAAGAATCTTTCCGAGAAACAGGAGTACTTTCATAAAAAAGAACTAACATATCACTCCAATTCTAGTAAAAATAACATTGACATATAAGAAAGGCATGTTACATATTCCAAAAGGATCAATCGAAAGTCTAAGCTTCATCTAATACATATTTTTGTACAAGGGGGATTACAATCTCCGATCTGCACGAGAATAGTTAGACAATTTACCCGAGCAGATATTCCTGCTTCTTTCGATTTATCAAATTCACCCAATGCTTTGCCAAAGCACTCCTCTAGGAGCCTTGAGCTACTTCTGCTCCCCGAAAAGCACCAAACTTTAGAAATTTACCCTTCCACAATCTGGAATCGTGATCCCAAGAAAGTTTCCATAATTCTGAGCAAACGGAAGACACCTTAGCAAGATGAGTGCAATCAATTAAGTCCAAAATCTTTAACTGAATTTCTCCAGGAATGCTCATAAATCTTGGAACTGCACCAATCCTTCAGCATAGATCAATTGACAACGGATAAACAAGAGAATCAATTCCGTTTTTGCGAAACTAGGAAACTTCAATTAATTAGTTGATAAATAACACCACCTTTTGAGTTGAAGATCCAATTATAATGCAAAAATTCCCTAAACATTGTATCCATAAAGTTACTGTCTCACCAAAATTGTGTTCGAAAACCTTAGGGAGAGTATACCTATAGCGTTGCCTTGGTATATGCGGCTTCTAATTTCATATTTAGCTCTTATATGGGATTGAGGAACTTTTAAGTTACAGTTGTAGAAAAAAAACTATAACTATGAAATGAACGAAAATTAATAATACGTAATAAATATAAATTTTAAATAATAATTTTAACAAAACTATTAAAAATATAATGGATTTTCTATCATACAAGTGAAAAATCATATCAACATAACTTCTAAATCACAACAGCTAATGTTTAATAAATACTTTAATACTCTAACTTAAAAGCTACAGCTACACAACTTCAATCCCAAAAGAAACCCTTACAAGGTCTGAGATTCTAACTTCTAGAGAGCAGTTTCATTTAACGTATAACATTGGACAGGCTTTGTGGTTTAGTGGATGCAGCATCTTCTTGGTCATTGGTGTCAACATCAATACTTGACTCTGAAGTTTCCGATTCATCATATGATTCATAGTCTGCGGCTTCTGATTCACATGATTCATAGTCTGTGTTTAGGACTAATGATATAAAATACTATTACATACATTATAAAATTTTTACTTGAATTATTCAACACAATTAATTTTGTCAGTGAATATGTTACAACAATTATATCACTTTGTTATTTTGTGATTATCTTGTGGTATATATAAAAAAATACTCCCAAGATGACTGTTGTATTAATCTTATAAGGTTTAACTATTTATTTATGTTGTTGTATTATTTAGAGATTGTTTAATTAAATTACTTGCTATGATCTTTATGTCGCAGGTTATTATATTTATAAAATGCTGAAAAATAAATATTATGCTTCAGTTATAAGATTTGATCTTTATGAAGAATAATGATACTTTATCATTTATACAAAAAAAAATATTAAATTTCTAAAATTCAAGACTTCTATATGTAGTATTTTTCTAAGTAATAATAAACATTACTTTCTAAAAATATAATTTAATTAATCATAAAAAATTAATACAGTACAATGCATCACTAAACATAATATAATTAAAAATTAATATAATATAGTATAATATCAAATATTATACAATATTATTATAATATAGTATTAATATAATATAATATATTTATTTTAAAATAATACAATACAACATAATACAATTTAATGTCACCCTAAATGATTAAAAATTGTAAGAGATATCTATGTCCTGAGTGAATAGATGATTTCTTTAATGTTTACGACAAAATCTTTATGAAAAAATCGAAATAACCAATGTGAAACGTGGCACTCAACAAGACTGTTGCACCAAAATGCCATTGATTTTGCGGTCAAAGTATCCGCTCCTCACCCAGCAGACAACTACCATACTTGCCCTTGTTGAGTTCGCCGTCACAGCACAAAGCTTGCAGACTCCAAAACTACAACCTGCGATCCATGTCTTGGTCCCAGAAAAAATCATTACCCAAATCCGACAGTCACCGCGATGTCATTCGCAGTCACCCTATCACCTCTCTTCCTCTCTCCTTCAAAACCAAAACTTCACTTTCATAATTTTCCCAAATTCCACCCATTTCAAAAAATTTATCCTCTTCGAGCTTCTAGAAGATCATCCAATATCTCTCAGGTTCGTTTTCGTTCCCACTCTTTTCTCCGTTTCTAAATCGGCGCCGTTTTTGCATTTCCGATTTTGAGCTTAATTCATTTATTAATTAACAATTGCCTCTAGGTAAATGATAATTTTGTGGAAGATCCACGGAACTGGAACCATGCAATTGCTCGAGAGTTTGATGATTATGATGACGATGAAGATGATGAAGCGGAGGAAGAAGATAGGAGCTTGGACCTGTTAGTTAAATTTGTTGAAAACGTGTTTAAGAAGGTTTCTAGGAAAGCTAGAAAAGCTGTACGCTCCGTTTTGCCTCAATCAATCTCCAAGAATCTGGTAAATGAATATTTGACTTTTTATTTAATTGGTTTTAATTATTTCATTTGTTTTAAGGTATTAAATATTAATAGTGCTTGTGGAATTCAGGTGGGATTTTCTGTTAATGGCGTTCTAATTCTGGCGTTTTTGTGGGTGCTGAAGGCATTTCTTGAGGTAAATTTATTATTGTTCTATTAAAGTTACTTCTTATTAATGCCTAATGATTGAGATTTGTTGAAATCATTGTTTTAATTATTAGAGAAGTTACTGAAACATGTTGGTGCTTGATTTTTACTCTCCCTGCGTCGTTTATAGAGATACTGGGGATGTACGGTGTAAAGATAGTGTTGGGAACATGTAGGTCTTATTTGCTTGCAAAGACTTGGCAGTAATCTTGTGAAATTCTTCTGTAGAATTAGAAGAATGTGGCTGTCCTTGACAGAATGGTGTTTGGTTATTGACTTATTGGACTAGACGTAAATGAAACTGGGAGTTGTCTTCTTCAGAGAATTAAGAGATAGAATCCACATTCGTCAGAGTCTTCCATTTCCACCTCTAGATCCCAAGCAAGCACAATCTTTGATTAATAAGAATCAGATGGTACCTACATTGTTGTTGTACATTGGTCTATGAATTTAAACTTCTAGGATGGACAGGTACCTCGATAGCTTATTGTATGTTTTCTAAACTCATGTGGGGAACGGAATCGGAATAGGGACGCCTTGGTCGTCTTTGTCTGTACCAATACAGTTTGACCTAAGTAGTTGAAACTTTGAGTTTTTAATCATGTCTTGATAATTAAGTTTCCTGAAACCTGGTTTTGTAGAATTATCCTTGGCTTTTTAAAGTTGATAGAATTTGTTTTGTTACTGGACTTGGCTCTTTCACCATACTTTCCAGTCTTTGGATGAGCCCCAGTTCAGAAAGCAAAAGGCAACTATTAAGATGGAGCTGTGGATGCATTTTCTCTGTTGTGTTCATTAGTGTTGCCACACATGATATGCACTTAATGGATGGCCGGGGAACAGTAAGAGAACTTGAATTCTTTGTCCACTGCATTTTCATCTATAATTGGAAAGCTTTAATCGAGTACTTATTGGGGCTTTGCTGTGCATACTATGACATTTAGCCCAGCCTCAAGTTTTTGTATGCAAATGCAACCGTGTTCAGAATTGGCTTACAAATTTACTGTATAGAGCACTAATCATTTGTCAGCTTTTTAAGCATGCATCTCTTGAGCTTATAGTATGGATGGTTGCTACTTGTTTTGGCATCTGAAAGGCTATCAAAAACATGTTTGTGTTTATGAAATGTTCTACTTTTTGAGATGCAAAGTTAACTCAGAAGCTAATTGCATCATTACAATTTTTTCTCTCATTTTCTGATCATAATTTTTTAACATTAAATCCAGGTGGTTTGCACCCTTGGAACTGTAGTCTTTGTCAGTATCTTACTTATACGTGGTGTTTGGACTGGAGTAACTTATTTACAAGAGAGCCGCACTCATAGGGTGGATGACTTGGATGCTGAGAATCCCGCATGGAGAGGTGCACAGCCTGCTGCTTGATATTTTCATTTTTAGTAGAGAGTAGTGCCAAAACGGGAATAAGAGCAACCTCGGCGAGATGAATGCCCAAAAAGGAAGACATGAAGAAAGTTCCCATTTTTATACAGTAACTGTAGTGACCAGTGACAATAATGTATGAGTTCGAGGATGACTTCCTGCTTGAAGATCCAGAGCATACTCTTTCATGTGATACCCGGAAGAGCACTGGAAATAGAGAATGGAAGTGGTTAGTTCTGCACAAGAGGACGGCAGTCCCTTCTATAAATTAACACGTCAGATTAAGAAAAAGTGTAATTTCCCCCAAAACACTTGGATATTCCTGTATGTTCATTTAGCTAGGTTTTCATGTCAACCAGATATTAGTGAACGTTGCACATTTCATTTCCTAAGCTGGGAAGAGCATGATTAGCCTCATTTCTCAATCTTACATTTTACTTCTCTGCATCATACAAAATAAGGTAACTGCTCGTTATAGGATTCGTCACTGTTTCAATGCTACATGATCAGTTCAAGACCATTACAAAATTATATGCGAATTATATATATGATTTAAAATGGCTGCATATGGATGGAGGAGCAAATTTAGCTGGGAACGAAGGCATACACATCGCTGGTGAAATAAGAAGAGATAATGTAGTGGTGATATTCTGCTTTTGCTTCAGCAAAATCGAGATCAGAAAGTAGAGATTATCAGTGTCCTTTGTGATGCTGACATGCATATTACGCAGGAAGTTAATTTGATTTCGGAGTATTGACCGTGCGCATAACTATTGACCGTCAATAATCTGAACGTAGTAATGCTATGGCGTAGCATTTGTTATCAAATAGAAAAATAAAATTGCTCATACTTTCATACGTAATCAGCAGTAATTATTATCATGTAATTTGCTAAATTCTTGGGTGGAATGGGCACATACCTATATGTACGCATATTACCCTTATTAACCAATTATGATAGCGATAATAACAGACACGTGACATTATCGAATGATTTATAAGAAAGTTCTCTATTATAAATGTACTACACACTTTGTTTGATAAGGATAATAATAGTTGGTAATATGTATTAGGGAAAAGGACATTCAACCTCCCAACGTTTAGGAAAAGTGACAAAAAACCCCTCAACGTTTCAAAAAGGACTTATAACTCCTTTTCTGTTAACAAACACCATTTGTTTTAACAGTAAATTTATTTTTAATTTTTAATTACTATTATACCCTTATAATAAATAAATTAATATATTAATTTGAGATATATCACAATTAATAATTTTTTAAAAGCTTAAAATTGAGATACAATTATTTTTTTATTTCTCACTATAAGTGTCGCCGTCAAGTCAATCTAGTGTAATGGATTTGATTCCTAAAAAAAAAAGGGTTTAATCAAATTTCATTTTATTAGTAATAATCACATATGAAAGGTTTGATCATTAGAAAGGTATAATTTATAGCAAATCATTTGGGCAAAAATGTAATTGTATCTCAATTTTTAGTTTTAAAAAATTATTAATTGTGATATATCTCAAATTAATATATTAATTAATTTATTATAAGGGTATAATAGTAATTAAAAATTAAAAATAAATTTACTATTAAAACAAATGGTGTTTGTTAACAGAAATGGGGTTATAAGTCCTTTTTAAAACGTTGAGGGGTTTTTTGTCCCTTTTCCTATACGTTGGGGGGTTGAATGTCCTTTTCCCTATGTATTATCCGAAATCTCGTAACTATGTTGACTTGTTTTACCATGTATATTTGGTGCATTATATTATAAGGTATTAATATACTGTTTACATTAAAGTAATGCTAGTGCTATGTTTGGAAGAACATGAGAATAGGTTAAAGGGGCTCTGCTGATGCTGCATTAACTTATTTTTGCTCTATGATGACAATAATAAACAAATATAACTTTTTAATTTAATATAATATTATATAATATTTTTATTTTTTACATTATAATTTATTATAACTAATAACAAATATTTAAATATGAATAAATTTGAATAATATTAATTTAAAATTAATAATAATATAAATATTAATATAATTCAAATATATTAATATAATATATAATTTAAATTAAATATAAAAAAATTAATACATTACAGTGTAGCACAAAATAATGTACAATATTATTATAATACAGTGTTAATACAATACAATATAATACAATACACTAATATTAAAATAATACTGTTGATACAGGATTTAGGTATGCTTGTGCGTGACCAAAATCTCTCTTCAACAATTGAATTTATATTTGATTGGGGATGACTCCGTGCTGCTCCCTCTAGACGAGCAAAGCTACGAGACTTGTTTCCTCTCCTTAGTAAACTCCTACACTCACAAAAACCAGTCAGAGCACGTCAAGGGTTTTCCTAGCGTAAACCCTCCAATACTAAAGTCAGCAATCTGGGTTTACTTTCGAAAAACTTTGCCACTAATCATGTGGCTCTATAATGATTTCTAAAGCACTGTAATCTCTCTGGATTTTCCTAAGGTTTCAACAAGAATGCCCTATGGAGTCTAGATTTTCTTTAAGTTAATTTTTTAGTGTCTTAGTGTCCAACCCTTTAACCTTCTTTGATTGCCCCTTTTATAGCCTTCCTAAGAATTTGGCCCCCATGGCACACGTTTGCCACTTCACCCTACTCTCCAACAGTGGATGCTTAAACGTTGTAGTTGTGGCTGAGTGGACTTCGTGCCTGTATTCTCGGAGAGTAGCACACGTTATGTCAACTGTCGTAGACTGGGTCTACTGACCATGGCCCCAGTAGAAAATGTCCTCGGTGCCTAATAGAGAACCTGCTCATACCATGGCCCCATCAAAGGATCTCCTCGCCGACAAGCAGAGGACTCATGCTCCTGGACGACACATTACTCCTCGTCTACAAGAAGGATAAATCCTTGTTTGAGTATAGCTGATCACATCGTAATATACCTCCAAATAAATACAATACAACATAATATAATATAGGATGTGTTTGGGAGTGAGGTACTGTAGCTTTTAAGCTGCAGCTACTGTGGAGTAAAAGTTATAGCTGTGGAATAGAAGTTAGGAAAAAATATTTGTTAAGTTGTCAAAACTCAACTACAAGTGTTACCAAACACCTTGATAGCTGGGTTTTGACAACTCATTTACATCACCACACTCCCAAACGGGCGAATAGTGTGCAAAACGCACGGTAAGTGAATCAACAAGTAAAAGAATGCAAACAACGTAAAAAAATACCCACAAAATTTGATTTTGTCCTCCGCTAGGGTTATCCTAACCCGTAAATGGGTATCAACACTCCGCTTCCCAAACAGCTCGACCGTTCACCACTCTGCATCACTACTGGCCCAGCCGAGCGGCAAAATTTAAAATTCAAAAAATATAAAAACATGGAAAAACCAAACCATGGTTACCTAATCCAATCAAACACCCCCACGTCATCAGTCATTGCCGTCCCTCAACCAATTCCCAAGTTAAGGCACACCAAATATCTCAGTCTCCCGCTATATATATGTATATATCCTCATCCACACCATCCCCAATCCATCCAATTTCACAAGAAGGCGTCTTAATAAACGCCTTCGTTTAGATTCAATTACTTCTTCTTTTGGCTGTGTACGTCGTCGTTTTTCTTCTCTTAATCTGCGAAAATGAGAGAGTGCATTTCAATCCATATCGGTCAGGCCGGTATCCAGGTCGGAAATGCCTGCTGGGAACTCTACTGCCTCGAGCACGGCATTCAGGTCCGTATAAGTTCTTTTACTTTAGATCTGTAATCTCTTAGCTTCATTTCGTTTGAATTTTTCAGATCTGTAATATTGATGTTAGATATTCTATCAGATCTAAGTTACTCGGCGTCGTTTTAACTTTAAATTGATAAATATGTGATGTTTAGCATCTCATTTCGTCAGATCTGTGAAGGAAGTGGTTTTTATTCGAATTTAGAGTCTAAACGATGAAATTTTAGCGTGGTAAACGCTAGTTCTGTGTTTGCTTTGCAATAAAATGTTGTAGATCTGAGTGTTGGTTTTGTATTTTGAACAGCCTGATGGCCAAATGCCAAGTGATAAGACAGTCGGAGGTGGCGACGATGCTTTCAACACCTTTTTCAGTGAAACAGGTGCAGGGAAGCACGTGCCTCGTGCTGTCTTTGTTGATCTTGAGCCCACTGTCATTGATGAAGTGAGGACCGGAACTTACCGCCAGCTCTTCCACCCTGAGCAGCTCATCAGTGGCAAGGAAGACGCTGCCAACAACTTCGCCCGTGGCCACTATACCAGTAATTACTTCTACTTTCCTATTTTATTCAATTCATTTTTTTAGGGTTTGTTCATCAAAAGAGCACAATGGTTTAGTTTAGAAGTTAGTTCATATGGTCGATGTTTCTAGTGCTCTAGAGTAATGATATTAGGAGAACGCATGAAATTTTGCTTGGAAGTTTTTTTGTCTTATGGTTTGGTTGTGTGTTGTTTCAGTTGGTAAGGAGATTGTTGATCTCTGCCTTGACCGCATCAGGAAGCTGGCTGATAACTGCACTGGTCTCCAGGGATTCCTTGTTTTCAATGCTGTTGGTGGAGGAACTGGCTCTGGTCTTGGGTCTCTTCTTCTGGAGAGGTTGTCTGTTGACTATGGAAAGAAGTCAAAGTTGGGCTTCACTGTCTACCCATCTCCTCAGGTCTCCACATCTGTTGTTGAGCCTTACAACAGTGTCCTCTCAACCCACTCCCTGTTGGAGCATACTGATGTGGCTGTTCTTCTCGACAATGAGGCCATTTATGACATCTGCAGGCGCTCCCTTGACATTGAACGTCCTACCTATACTAACCTCAATAGACTTGTTTCTCAGGTAACATCCCAAGCTATTGCATTGGTGTTGATTGTTAAATCATGAATTGAGTTTGGTTCTCTAATGGGTGCATTGAATTTCAGGTAATTTCTTCATTGACTGCCTCACTGAGGTTTGATGGTGCTTTGAATGTGGATGTGACTGAATTCCAAACCAACTTGGTCCCATACCCAAGAATCCACTTCATGCTTTCCTCCTATGCACCAGTCATCTCAGCTGAGAAGGCCTACCATGAACAACTCTCAGTTGCTGAGATCACCAACAGTGCCTTTGAGCCCTCATCTATGATGGCCAAATGTGATCCTCGTCATGGCAAGTACATGGCTTGCTGCCTTATGTACCGCGGTGATGTTGTGCCCAAGGATGTCAATGCAGCTGTTGCTACCATCAAGACCAAGCGTACAATCCAATTCGTCGACTGGTGCCCGACTGGGTTCAAGTGTGGTATCAACTACCAGCCACCAACTGTTGTTCCTGGTGGTGACCTTGCCAAGGTGCAGAGGGCTGTTTGCATGATCTCCAACTCCACCAGTGTGGCAGAGGTGTTCTCTCGCATTGACCACAAGTTTGATCTTATGTATGCAAAGCGTGCTTTCGTCCACTGGTATGTTGGCGAGGGTATGGAAGAAGGAGAGTTCTCTGAGGCTCGTGAGGATCTTGCTGCCCTTGAGAAGGATTATGAGGAGGTGGGTGCAGAGTCTGCCGAGGGTGAGGAAGATTATGGTGAGGAGGACTAAGGGATTTAAGTGTGAAATTATCTGTGCGTTTTAATATGATGTCTTGTGCTTTAGTGATGCTTCGTGCCTTTATTTTGTGATGAAAACCTTATTCTTGATTCTCGCTCAATTTCAAAGCTTGTTGAAATTTGTTATGCTTATCAAGTTTCTGGGTTCTATATGTTCATGTAATCTTTGACTGTTTGATTTTGATTGGATTATCTTATTTCAATTTACAACATAGCTTCGGGGGTTTGTCTAATATTGGTCGGATATTTACGTCAAATAAAGATAATTGATTTTCAAGAAATATTTTCGGATATTTACATCAAATAAAGGTGATTGATTTTCAAGAGAGATCTTCAGTCCTTCACAGATAAAAATTTAGTAATAAATATAATCTCTAATGATTGTCTCACGGCATGAGCCTGAAGTTTTTATATATAATGACTAGAACCATTGCATAAAAAGTTTGCTTTGATCATTTTCTTTAGAAAAAGGGAAAATGAAGCAATAGAAGGTGATAAGACTAAGAAGCTGAACTAAAAGGTTTGTACGTCTGGAGATCCTTAACGAGGCCTTGAATGGAACCAGCAGCAGCAAGAAGCGTTACGATAAAGCAAGTCCAACTCAGAACCTGTAACCACATCCAGGTGACCGAAAACTTGCGAATCTTTGCCCGTGAAATGTACATCTCTACCGGAAAATAAACTGTCAATGGCCAGAATGCGATAGCTCCAAGCAGGCCTATAACACTGTTGAAAAATGGAAATAACATCGCTATCACAGCCGTTAAGATTACATATACTGTTCTCCAAATCACCCGGAACATATTCACATAGCAAACACCACAAGATGGAAAAGTAATGGGATGCCCTTTTGTCACGAATCCACTCTCTGGCCATTTGTGGCAGCACCAATTCTCCACAGTGGTGAATATTGGCTGGCAGAATACCTACAAAAATAACTTATAAGATTCAAACATTACACTAAACCTCCACTCAACTCATCTTAAGCTATTATTACTTCAAGGCACCTGGTAAGCTCCCACAAGATGAACAACAATGCACATATTGGCGAAGTCAACAAGCCAAAAGGGCTCGTAAAATCCAAACCCAGTTAAAAAGTTGCCTGGAGCTTTGTCCCCGAATGCTGCATATCCCAAAGTTCCACACAGCATGTAGAATATTGTGGTGATCGACACTCCCACAAAGCTAGCTCTCTTCATCACTTTGTTCTCCGGGGGACTTGATCTTAGTGTATCCTGAAAGCAAGCCATATAATTTGATCACTGAATTCTTTCTTGTCAAGAGGATTCATCGTGTAATATCTTGTGAGCATATGGAATTGCCTGAATCTCAACAAGGACAATGGAGTAAGCATATGCAAAAGCAATGTTTCCAATGGCCTGTAAACTGCTCCATATCTTCTCCGTGCTTGTCACATCCACTCCAATGGCTACCCCAGTCAAGCTTGTAGTGACATGATTTCCCCTTTCTATATGGTAAAAGATTATTACAATAAACTGTAACGATGGTAATCTGTATTCTAAGATCAATATGTTAAGAAAAATACTCATAGTAATTGCAATATTTCGCGTTGTTACTGACCGGTTATTTTTGCTATGGCAAGGCCAAGGCCGATTGAAGAGTAAGCAAAAGACATTACAGCAGCTAGAATGGAAAGGCCTGAAAGCTCATGAAAATTTGGTATTTGGCTTAATATAATCTCTGCAATCGCAAAGATGATCATGTACATATTGTTTGATGTGTGACACCCTGCATCGTGGCCTTCCTTATGAAAGCAATTTGATCTCTTGATGGCCCTGCTTATTAAATACAAAATTATTAGTGACCCTGGCGAAGTGAAAAACAAAAGATTAAAATGTTATCGATGACAAAATTATGATTAATAGTACAAAAGATAATCATAGTTAAGATTTTGTTCCCTCTGATATTTTAACCTTAAATGCCACGACTCTAAGCGGCCTTAAACAATAAAATTTGGTCAAATTTAGATAGTCATGTTAATATAGCAACAAAAATTGCACTCCTGATCGTGAGCCTGAAAACAATATATTATACGCTTAAAATATGACATTATTTATGTTTAATTAGAAGATATCCTACATCAGCACAACTAAATTTTTATCTTCTTTTCTAGCTTGAGCTTGCACAGTTTTATAGATATAGAGTTTGAATCTCACTCACACAAAGACTATAAAAAAAAAGTTAAAAAAAAAAAAATTTTAGATAGCTTACACCATGCTTAGAGAAGCAGTGATTGTGTATCCAATAGTTGTTCCAACAAGATTGGCATATTGCGCTAATCCACAAAGTTTACACTTCATTTCTCCTATGAAAAGAGACACACAATTAGAAACTGAAGTCTTCAGGGACACCACCCCCCCCAACCACCCCCCCCCCCCCCCCCCCCCCCCCGGCCCCCACACACCCAACCAAAAAATTAAATTAAATACTGGTACCTAAATTGGATTTTACAACCTCCATGTAAGTATAATTTCTTCTTCCAGTAGTGGAGCATCTGTAGCAGTCAGCAAGAAGGCTTGAAGTGAACCCAGTGATGAAGCTGAAGATCATCAGCGCCATGGGCCCCGCAATCCAGCCCAATTGAGATATGGCCCATGCAAGAGACAGTACTCCTGATCCAATTACTGCTGTTATGATATGCGCACTAGCAGTCATCAAAGTTCCTTCAAAAAACCATTCAAAAAATGAAACCATAGTAAGATAAATAAGAACACTGTTTTCAAAAATAAATAAAATAACAAGTCAGCTCCTTATTTTACCATGCACACAACAGCCCTATCAAATTTACAGGATTTATATTGTGGCACTCTCAAGTTTGCTATATCTTCATTCTAACCCCCATTGTACCAAAATCCTTTATCTACGAGACTACGACCACCACCGCACGTACAAATTCGTTTATAATTAACGCATGTTCGTTATTTATAGATTTTATGTTATCACCTTCTCAAGTTTGTTATTTGTTCATTTTGACCCCCATTAAACCAAAATTCTGGATCCACCACTGCATATGCAAATCCACATTTTTTGAAAGAGTGGCAAGAAGAAGAAACTGAGAGAATTATGTGTCTAAAGAAGAGAAAAATGAGTACCAGTTCGTTTCGGACGACCGTCGTCATCAAACTTGGAGTCGGAAATGGCAGTTTCTAAAGCAAAGTTTCTCTTGTGCAGCTCTGAAGCCATGTTCAATTTGTGGTTTTTGTGTTCTTATTCTCTCAGGCAAATGAGAAAGATGACATGCAAAGATGGGCAACAGTTAAGATTGCTCATATATTGAAGATTGCTCATATATTGAAGCATGGCATTAATGATATATAGCCCACAGGGTTGTGCTGCGTTGGTAGTAAGCTGGTTTCTTATGCAACCTTATTTTACATTTGTACCTAATTTGCATGTAAATTTAAGGAACATTAACCATGAATTAATACAAAGACATAGAGTAATAAGGTCATTAAAAGATGAAAAGTTGGAATCAACCTCAAAAACACTTAGTTTGGTAAGTGTATCTCAGGATAGTGGAAAATTAGGTACTCAAACTGAGTTGTAAGATTGTTACTGGTACTTGCCAAATATTTTTGGCAAAAAGGGGTTTGGCTTTAATAAGGAAAAGGAACTATAGTCTTGTAATATTTACAACTTTCCCAGAACCAGGATAGAGTGATCTCATCATATCTTTCCAAAATAAATAAATAAATCATGTGCTCACAGACTCAATCTTTGCCATTTCTCTGCAAATGGTTGGCTTATTTGCTTCTTTCTATTAGAATCACCTACATCAGTTTTCAGTTTTGTGATGGCGTAGTCTGAGTGTAGGTCCATAATGAACAAATCTATACAGATATGATCTGAGGTCTCAAATCCCGTTCACATGGTGGTAGACCACCAGAAGCTCGTGGGATGTTTGCAGATGACATGTATGTATATACTAATTAGCAAAGAGGAGAACAATAGCAACCAATATAGCTTAATTAAAATAAACAAGAGAAAGGTAGTAACGCCCCAGCAACACGGCTTCCATAATTTTGCATCCATTCATTATAACCGTGACAACGAAAAAGAAAAAGCAGAGTGAAAGCAAGTAAGCAACGTGGACACTGTTAGTTACCATTTAAATTCTCTACTAAGTATTTCCTATTAGCCATCTCCAAATAATCAAATAATGATGAATATTCACCTCAAATGAAGTTTTTTTTTTCCTTTTTCATGTCATTATTATTATTATTAATTACCACCACTACTACTACTATTTTGCACTTTTTCTGGTTCGATCTAACTTACCTAAGTTTTAAAAGATTTTTTTTTTAATTAAAAAGGAAAAAAAAAAAGATCTTTTGATAAGCAACTCAAGGCAGAAAATGGTATCACCATTTTGGGCATTGCATTACATTGACGACAAAATATATTATTCACTTAGATCTACAGTGATGGAATTAGCAAATGCAAGGATAATATTGCTACAAAGATCTATAATTTAAGTTTAAGAATCTGGTGTTTGTAATATAAAAAAAAAATGTGGCATCAATTTACTCCGGGGGCAGTTTGAGATATCCTTTCATCTTCCAAAAGGGCATAGGGATCACCGTATTGGGCTGGTGACATTGGAGAATTGCTTGCATCATGGACAAAGGTCGGTCCCAAGTACTGGCAAAGAAAAGAGGAAATTGGTCAATATCTAGTTTTTGTAAGTCAAAAGGAAACTAAATTCTGTTTAATTAATACAATTTAATAGGTTACATAATACTCCAAAATCATGCATCAGTTGCAAGCAGCCATATGTGCGTATGTTCTGTGAAAAATGGCAAAAATTAATGCTAGGAAATGCTATTATGAAACCATATCTCTTTCTTTTTTATTTGTTCTTAAATATGAAATGAAACAATCACATGATTAGTAATGCCTAGCCAGATAACAAAACTTTGAAATATAGGCACAACACTTGTACCAAGTCAGACCGGGAGAAAACAGCCAAAATTCCAAATACAATTGACCAAATTTGTGATTTGTAGTGAAAAGCAACTTGAAATAGATGTAAAACTTCCGTAAATGCAACTAATATTCAGCAAGTGGATGAGGAGATAAAATAAAAGGACAAGATAGAGAGCTTACAAAGTAAAGAGCAGAAAAGAATCCCACAGTTACAAGGATCAACGGCCAAAATCCCAAGAAAAATGTCCCTCCAAGCGTTAGCAAAAGTTTTGCCCGAGGGACTAAACCCTGAAACAGAGAAAAACGTAAAGTTCATTTCCTCCTACCTGCAACCTGTTAATCAAATAAAAGCCAATAAACCTAAAGGGTCAATGATAAAAATAAGGCTCACATCCTCAAACAATATTTAATTTACTTAAGAGTACCAACATTATTGGTTATATCGCCAATAATTTCACAAGATGCGAGGAGTGCATGTGCAGAAAAGCTAAAATCAGTTCTCTTGAGTGTTTCTTAATCAAAGGAATAGTCAATCTGCCCTGTGATTTCAAATGTTTATTCATCAGTTTTGGCATATGCAGACAATCTAACATCTTCAGAAGAATATTTTGTTTAGATAATGGTGTAAAATTGCAAGCACTTGGTCTGCCGATCAGGCAAGAACCTTATAAACAGTTTTTCGCCCCATTTTGTTTCTCATTAAACACTTTCAGTTCTTTCTTAGTATAAATCCCTAAGCATATGAAGTAATTAGAAAAAGTAATGAGGCAACCTCAAGGCCTTCACTGTTCAATGCCATGGAGCGCTCCCTTTGATCAGCCAGGCTCTTGTCTATTTCAGTTGAGACTGTATTTCTTCTTGAGAAACCTATATCTTCTTCCTTCAATTTTGTCTTGTCATCCAGTCCAGAGTCAGTCCGGCTTGAGTCCTCAAGCAAAGATGTTGGAGTCATACCCCTTCGTTTTAGTTCCTTCATAAATAGTGACTCAGGAGGCTCTTCACCTGGAAAATATTTTATATGAGGAATAGGTATGGAACCGTACCAACTACTGAAAAGCAATTTCATAAACGGTAATAAGAATTGGCAGAAAAGTAAAAATTATAGGCCTCCAGGGATTGAAATACTTATCATATATAAAAAAAACACAAGTGAACCAACATATTATTAAAACAAGACTATAAAACTTGTTTCTGAGAACTTCCATACAGATATGAATAAAATAGCTAAAGCTATAGAAACCAATTGGTGATCCCATCAACCATAAGGCTCATAATCCAAACACTAATCACAAATTCACCATCACCATTTCTTTACATATTGGTATATGCTATGTGCGCCATTAAGTAATTTGAAAAAAGTTGGATCAGACCCCAGTTCCCACTGTCACTATATATATATATATATAAAATCACCGAGTATTAAAACATTTACTATTTTAAATATAATGAAGAAGATTCAACCTGCTACACTGCATAACCTTTTTCTCTGCAAATCTTTTCTTGCATGACTTCTTATAAATAGTTAATTCATGAGTACTAAATCCCATGCTTCCTTGACAAATTGAGCTCATTATACAACAAAACTCAAAACTTTTTTTCCATTTTCCTTCATTACCAAAATACACATATTCCAAGTCAATTTCGAACCCAAAATCCAACCTTTGCAATCATATTCACATGCTTATAGCTTATAAACACTCACTAATTTCAAGCACAAGAATTTTCACTTTTCTAAATCTATGTCTTAACTATTGCAATATCCGTTTCCTATTAGTTTATATTTCATCATAATCTTCATCAACGATAACTTCGGCTAACATTTTCGCATTTCTTTATAATTTAACACAAAAAGCCGCAAGCTTTCACTATTATTTGTTCATTTACAGGGAACGTTCGCTATAAAGATTATAACTTTCATCTCTACTAACATACTCAGAAATCAAAATTAGCGAAAATATAAAGTGCTTTGTAAAAGTTTTTTTAAAAAAAAAGAGTATTAAACTTGCCATTGCTTTGCTTGTCGCCCTCTTGAACCCCACAACAAACTTTAAACTTTCTTCTTATTAAACACCTGGACCTGAGAAAAACTTTCCCCGAGTCCAATTTTCCGGGAAAGTTTGACTGAGAAATAGAAACAGAGCTTAACAAACTGGGTTTCCCAATCTGCAGAGAAGCAACAGCCATTGGTTATTTGTTTTTGTTCTCTTGCATCAATGAAAGATTCTCACCAATAGCTTTCTCTTTTTTTAATTATTTTTTGTTTTTTGTTTTTGTTTTAATTGAGTTTTGAGAGTGAAGCTTTTATATTTTGTGTGTATGACTCTGTAGAGACTCTAGAGGTGACGAGAGGTGGGAGATTGATTGTTTACTAGCGTAACCGGAATGCGTACCTTAGTTTTAGAGGATCTTGATTTGCTAACGTGCACGGGGGATGGCGTGGGTAGTTTTTGGGCGTGGAAGTTTATAGCGGTTGGACAGAATTGGAAGTGTACGAATGCGATTTTGCAAACAAGATTTTTCAGTGGCCACGTGATTTACGTAGCTTGGAATATAACATTTAGGTCTTAATCGTTTATATAATTACAGGTAAATCCGTAGTTTTTTTCATTAGTATCAAATAACTCCCTGATCATTGACCAATAAGGCAACAACCATTAACTACCCCACATGGTGGCTGGTGGCCGTCTCTGACTCAGAAATGTAGAAATTTAGATGTGTACCAGTTATTGAGTTTTATTCAATTTATATTAATTTTTGCAATAAAAAATAAATAATTTTCTTTTCATTTGATATTGTGATGAATGTTTTTTATTATTCGGAAAATTATAAATCATATTAATATTTATGATGATATTATAATTAATATTTATAATTAAATTATTATTAGAACTAGTTTATATCAAATCTTATATAATATTGTCTAGATTTTAACCTTGTCTAATCTAATCTTAGAGAGATTAAATTAAATCAAAACCCCATAATTCGTATGTGGGGGTTCGAATTACTGTCCTCACATTTGCGAGGAAGTGACTTTAGCCACTGGGCCAAGGCCGAGTGGTTAAATTACGAGGGATTTAAATGCCATTGCTGGTGCCACATTTGTGACAGGACTATTGAATGTTCATTCGTTACATAGAGACAAAACTCTTCCTAACTCATGGTCCTACAACATTGAAGACAAAACAACAGAGGTTGCCGAACACAGCCAAAGAATTGTTGAACTACTTAGGGAGGATCAAGAAGAGGAAATGTTTGCGTACACGCAAATCAGCTCTAGGTCTCCCATATATCGCTCAAAATTTTGGCATCAACATTGACACAATTTGAAACTTCAAAGTTTCAGCTGCTGCACTACACCATATTTAAGCCAGTCATTGTCTAATTTTTCATTACGTTAAGCAGTTCAACAAACGCACTTTCTGAAAATGCTTCTTTCAGGTTCATTTTCAGAAAGTAGATGAGATGTCTAACTTAGATTAATTATGAATATATAAGAATATAAATGAACATTCTCAAATTTCATACTGAAGTGTATTTTGCGTCTAGAGGAACAAGCTTTCATATCACAATGAGCATAGCAGAGTTAAGCAAGAACATGTAGCATTTGACAGCACATACTTTTTGTTTTCCCTAAGAAAGTTTTACCCTAAACGATTGTCCTCACCTGGATTGATTGGAATGCTGTTGAAGTAACATGAGCTGGAGTTAAATCCGAGATTACTAGAACAGCATCCCCGTATTTCACCATCCCCTTCATTTTTATAAGATCTATGGTTTTCGCGATGTTAGTTTCCATGTCATCTGATAAATTGACTAGTACGGGAATAACCCCCCATTGCAAGTTCAGAGCCATCCGGGTGCTGTCATCATTTGTGAATGCAAATATGGGAGGGTTTGGACGGTTGCGGGACAGAAGAGACGCCATATGGCCATGCTTAGTATAGACAAAAATGGCATCCACTCCGAGGTTGTTAGCTGCAGATAAAATCCAAATATTATCTGTGAGCAAATATGTGTTTAGAGACAGAAATGGTAACACCTTGATTAATACAAATGGAGTTATGGTCTATCATATCAAATTCATCATAGGCAAAACTGATACACTTCCAATTACAATCATTTATAAATTATTGACTAGAAAATGAGCTTGATACCTAATTCGGATGCATAAATGAAATCAAGAAGAGCAGAATTCAGGTGATCAGGAATGCTTAGGAAAAGTAATAAGTACCCACCCATATCAACAGCGCAATTGCAGATCTGCTCAGCAATGCGATCATGCAGTGATTCACCTAACTGACGCTGTCCACAAAGAGCACTTTGTCGGTTTTCCTCACGACTCCATAGTTCCATTCGACTACTGGCCATCTGCAGGACAGAGACAGCCTTCTGTCCAAATGGTCCAATTGCAGATTCTCCAGACAACATCAAGGCATCTGCATATTGTCTAACTGCTTCAGAAACATCTGCAACCTAATCATGTCAAAGAAGAAAGCCCCAGTAAAGAAATGCTTTTTGCATCAAGGCATCTGCATATTCTCAGCTGAGTGCACAATGCTAACCAGTGAGAAACACAGTCACAAAAATTAATAGCTTTAGAGTACTACCTCAGCACGTGTTGGAGTTGGATATTCAACCATTGACTCAAGAAGTTGAGAAGCTACAATCACTGGCTTGTTTAGTTGCCTGCACACGTGAATAATTATTTCTTGGACTGTTGGAATCTGTTCAAGTGGAATATCAACTCCAAGGTCACCTCGAGCCACCATGATTCCATCAGAAGCCTCTACAATTTCTTCCAATTTCTGAAGGGACTCCAGGTTTTCAATCTTTGCCAGTACTTTTATGGATCTGAAATGATAGAGATTTGTCGTTCACACTTATAAAAGCTCTAGTAGAAGTTAAATAGGATTTGACATCAGCACATTCAGTAGAATTTTCTTACCTAGATGATTTGCCAGAGACGTATTTCTTCAAATGCCTGACAGAATCAGCATCACATACAAATGACATGGCTATAAAATCGACACCTTCAGCAATTCCAAACTCAATGTCATCCCAATCCTGAAGACATGAAAAGGAATTTTTTTTTTTTTTTAACTGTTGGCATCATAGTAACACTACCATATAAACAAGATTATAATTGACCGTATTAGATTATGTAATTATCACCAGAAATATCTGCAATAATTAGCTGAACTACTGTTGCTAATAGCGATTAGGATATCGGCAATATAAACAAAAAATAAATAAATAATATTATTGAAGTCATGATTAGAACATCAAAACTTTCGACCGTGAAAGCATGGATTGATATTTGCTTCTAAGATTAATGAAGTCATAGTTACTAAAAACAACCATCACTTTGCTGAAATTGTCAAGTGCTTATGTTCACATAACAATATCTACTCCCCATGATCTGTGAATTTATGATCTTATGCTAAAGTTAAACGTCAAAATAAAACAAGAGCCACAATGTCTACCAAACGAAATGCGAATACAAAAGCTTTTGAAATTGACCTTTTTCGATAGCGTAGGAAGGCCATGATTCCTCTCAACCAGAATCCCATTTCTCCGGAAGCTCAATTTTGCTCGGGGTAGGAAAACACCAGGATCTGTGCACTTACAACGCAAATCATTCCCAACTTTTTCAATCACCTCAAAACTTGCCATTCCACCATCAATAACAAGCTCGTCACCCACTTCAATACCTGCAATCATGAATTTTTTGGACAAAGAGTAACTTGATTAAACATTTCCATTTTCATTAGAAGATTGATTTCTTGACTTGGTAATAAAATTTTTTGCCTCACTACCTTCAGAGAAACCGGCATAATTTGCTTTAACTGTGAATGGTCGAGATCCTTCAAATTTTATAGCGGTAAACAACCATATTGAATCTTCCTGATACCCAAATAAATAAAAAAAGAGGAAGCAATCAAAATCTGCTAAATCTTATCAGAATTGTAAATGAAAACCAATATAAAACTGAAACTCCATTAACCAAATAAAACCATCCTGATGTCCAATAATGAATAGGCATAAATGCGACAGGAAAATGGATTCAAAATAACCCTGCAAAATTTTGGCTTACAATTTTTCACTTTTCTTAATAAGTAAAAGTTTGAAACCAGAAAATTTTGAACAAAATAATGAAAACCCATTACAACTTTCCGAAGTAACTACCAGAATTATGCCATTTTCATTCCCTAGAGAGAAAAATTTTAATCTTTATAAAACAAATTAGAGGCTATAATCATGCTTTCCACTCATTATTACTCAAACAAGTAAACAAAAAATGGGTTCTTGTAAAATTACCTCAACTTTGACAGAGTTGGGTTCCCCATGATCAACAACATGAATCTGGCTACCTTCAGTATCAATCATCACCGAGATACAAAACAGCTTTTCATGATTCAACTGTTTGATCTTCCTAATCACATCAAGATGCCACTCCCTGGTATTGTGACACATGTTAAGCCTGGCCACATTCATCCCTCCCATTGCCAATTTCTCCAAATCCTCCATTGAACAACATGCTGGCCCAATTGTACACACCATCTTTGTCTTCCTCAACCCCAAGAAACCCTTTTCTCTTAGCTCCCCCTCTGACACGGCATCAAATCCTAAACTCAAACCATGTTTGTTTTCTTGATCAATAAGAACTTGTACTTCTGCTGCATGTGCCTTAGTCCTAAGATGACAATATTTTGGCTTCAGTTTTTGGCACCCTTTGGAGAGTATTGGGGTGACAGAAACATGGCTTTTGAAACTGATACTTGGGTTCTTTGTGATGATTAGGCCACGAGAGAGCACTAAATCACTAGCAACAGCCATTGATACTGAAATGATGATGAATTGAATGTGAATCTTTTTAATCAAAATTCAATCAAGGATCAAATAATGAGAGCAGAATTGAAGAAGTTGAAATTATCGATGGAAATTTTGATTTGAAAACTCCGCCAATGAGCCTGGATTTTTGTCTTAAGTAAGCCTGCGGGGTCCTGGAAGGTAGTTCGGAAGTAAAACTGGAAAAAAAAAAAAAAGAAATTCTCTATTACTATAAAATATTAATACAATGCGTGTTTTTTAATTAATATATTACATTATGCTAACGCTAATAGCAGGCTGATGGGGAAAGTCTCTGTCTCCCTTAACATTTAAAATTCAGAAGCAAAAATATTTGAAAATTATTTGGTGAAGTCCGATGACAATCGCAGCATAATTGAAAGTTTAGGGAGGGTGAGAGATCCTACCAAACAACTTGAGTTGTGTTAAAAAATCAGGAAGTCAACAAAAGTGAATTTTGAAATTCAACCACAGCACCTATAAGATGCAGTAATCACAACCGTTTACCGAACATTACACAAAAATCTATATTACAATTGTCATAGTTGTAACATAGTTGAAAGTTTAGGGCGGCCATGAAAGCCATGTCCTAATTTAACGGTCAATTTTACTTTCAAAGGGTGCTGCTTTATCAGCTGTGTTGTCATTTTCATGTATTCATTACAGGGTTTTGTAGTTCAAAAACGGGTAAAAGCTCGTTTAGTCCCTATATTTTGAAGTTAGTGCCCGTTTAGTCCCTATATTTTTAAAAATACCTCAAATCATCCCTACCATTAAATTATTGACACTTTTGCCATTATCTTTTGTTCCTTTTAACTTATTTTTATAATATTGCCCTATTATAATAATTTTTTAGACATTATTAAAAAGAAAAAAATAACCCTATTATAATAATTTTTTTAGACATTATTAAAAAGAAAAAAAATAAATTACTAGTTTAACACCAAAAAATAAAATTAAATAAAAAAATATATATTAATTTTTGTGGAACACACTCTTGAGTTAAAATATTAATTTTTCTAAAAAAAATTGATAATGTAATTTTTTACGATATTAATTTTTTAGACATACGTGAGATTCCACAAAAATTAATATATACCTTTTTTGTTTTTATTTTATTTTTGAGTTTAATTTGATAATTTAATTTTTTATTAATATCCAAAAAAGAAATATTAATGTAAAAATGTAATATTGTAAAAGCAAGTTAAAAATAATAAAAAATAATGGCATAAGTGTCAATATTTAGTAGCAGGGACGTTTTGAGGTGTTTTTAAAAATATAGGGACTAAATGGACACTAACCTCATAATATAGGGACTAAACAAGCTTTTACCCGTTCAAAAACTAGAGCTTATGGGTGCATTTATATTATATTATATTGTATTAACTGTACAGCATTATATTTAGGAGTGGTAAAAAAGTCCGGCCCGTAAGGAGTGGGCCTAGTTATGGACCCAAATTACAAAGTTTACATGTGTTGGCCCTGGATAAAAATTTAGCAAAAAAGTTAAGACTTGGCCCGGGTTTTTTTTATTTATGAATAAAAAATAAATGCACGTGAATAAAAAATAATTGATAAATGCACATGCATTGTAGCACATGTCTGCTACAATGTCTTGGTAGCTGTAACAATCACATGCTTTTTGAAGGCAGATCTTTGATTTCATACTTGCACGCATAGTGGGTTAGGTATGGAATCGGCAAATTTGGCCGTCGGTGGCTGGGTCAGCTGTCAGCGTGCAATGGACGATTCTGCTTTCTCTTTTATATATGCATTTCGATGTGACAATATATTGATCACTACTCCTCTGCTGGAATTACACATCTTTTGGGCAGCTGCATGAATTATTTTTATTCTTACTTTAGTGATTCTGTCACATTCGACACAAGATACACTGATACAGGGACAAATTTGCCATTTTCCTAACTCAGTATTTGAAAAAAAAAGAAACATTGCTGTTTGTTTTGACTACAAGGATAAGGATAATTTGGGTATTATAATTTATTTATTAGTTAAAGCATAAAAAGGAGGACGTATGGCCCACGACGCACGGACAGGAAACAATTCAGGATCTGTGTGGTGTCCGTCAGATGGTCCCTAAATCTAATGCTACGCACTCAAGCTTTGAGAGGTCCATTCTTGTTTTCGTTTTGCGGTTCAGGTTGGAAGGGTGTTGATATTTGTTTTCGTCAGGTGGTCCACTCTTGATTTTTTTTATTTTTTATTTTTTATTTTTTACAGATAAAAAGTAAAACAATAATATTAAGGATATTCATATTTAAGTCTTAATTTGATATGTTCGATTTCGTAAATTATAAAATTACTTAACCACCATTTAATAGATAAATGCCACAACAATTGCAATTTAAATTAGGACTTAAATGTTAAAATACCAAACATTGCTCGAAACCAAAATGCACGTCATATGTTAGCGTTGTACTACTTGTTTGTCAATACGTTGATAAAATGACTTACATTTTGTAATAAATAATATTTTTTTTAGAAAATAACATATAACATTATATTATGAATACTAAAGTATTACCTACACTACACCCATGATACGTGTTTATTTTAGTATATGGTTATATACACACACACTCATTCGCACAGACATACACACACATTTATATAACCAGTTAGTTTATCTTTAATGCCTACACGTGTCCATATATATTCTCTAAAATGCGGATGTG
The DNA here is from genome assembly GCF_022201045.2 of Citrus sinensis. Lineage (NCBI taxonomy): Eukaryota > Viridiplantae > Streptophyta > Magnoliopsida > Sapindales > Rutaceae > Citrus > Citrus sinensis. The sequence goes on along the minus strand of NC_068563.1, from coordinate 1,712,332 downwards.
AACACTTTCGTTGTATCAAATAAAAGGCAATACAACTAATTAGTGATAACATGACATAATATATACATTTTTATTTAAAAAATATAATTATATCCATTTATATATCTTATAGTTTTTCGACATAAAACATATGCATATCCCAAGTTGCAATAGAATTTTTCTTAACTAACGTAGAATTTCTAATGTCCACAAAAGATTTTTATGGCATATATATCAATTTGTATTGCATGAAATATGAATATCTACACTTCAGAATTCGCATACATAAACAGTAACTCCGGTTCACATTATTCTTTTTTGAAGTGTTTCAATTCACTTTTTCAATTATGATCCAATTTAATCAAACAGAAAAAATTATCAGTTTCCATGATAATTATAGCAAGAATGAACATACCTAGCTAATTCAAAAACTTTAAAAACTCAAAAAAACATTTATAATTTATATAGCCTCTTCCGCCAACACCGAGCGATTAGTTCATTGTACATTTCTTCCATCTCGTGTTTCGTCAAGTCATAAAAATTGGATTGGAATTCTCTTTTGATCTAAACGCCATTAACATAATATCATAGCTTATCAGTTACCTATCTTTACATATGCATTAAAAGTATTATTTATTGTACATGCCACATCACAAAATATCCCTTGTCTCTAAGCATTATAACTGGCCTGCAGAGACAATAAGAAAAGTCCAGATTGTATTGAGTGTTTCCGATCATGAGTTCATGTCCGAGTAAACCAAGCAATGAGTGATTTAGCAACTGACATTGAATCATAAGAGATGAAACATACGTGTTACCACCACTGGGTTTGCCGACCAAGCTGCTGCAGACACGACATTTTCCGAAAGTGAAATGTGCGAAACACATTTTACATTTACAACGTTTTGTGCATTTAGTAGCTATAATATAAAACGTGTCAAAATTTGTACAATTATTCAAAAAGTTCAATCATTTGAGCAGTGGGGATTAGATATTTCAGCTAATAATTATTAAAGGGGATAGATTTTTCCTTTACGATGCCACTAATTCTAGATAGGGCAGGTAATTTAATTCATTTAGCCTAAAATTAAATGTGGTCTACAGATGTTCGAAAGCAGAATCTCGAAAGTTTTTACTTTCAGGAATTTTGGTCGGTTTAGACTTTTAGAAGCACCTCTTAGCGAATGATTTTGATGAATGCTTTCGGCCGTTTGCTTTTCTAAAAATAAATTCTAATTGCTTCTTCTTCTTCTTCTTTGACGGCTCAAAAAAGATTTAAAAAAGAAGCATAATTGCATTTTCAGACTAACAAAAATTAAATTATCAGAACGTCCACATGTTTTACAATGCCGATTAATATAATCGTAAACAGATTAGTGCCTTAAACCAAACCTATAGGGACGGAGCTTTATTAAGGCTTAAAGGGACCAAATTACCCCCTCCATTCCACACTTAAAATCATTTAAGAAATGAGATTCTTTTTTTTTTTTTTTTTTGAAAAAAGAATTATTTTGGCCTCTGACTTCTGATTATCTCAAGTAATCAGATGATATCTTAAGTTGTTAACTTCAACGTAAATCAATGACATCATTTTAGATGATCACTAAGTACCAGTCATTAATGGACAAATAATTTTCAATTAATTTAGTGCGCGTGATTACATGCAAGCTAGTTGGTGTACGAACACAATATACAACACATAAATTTACAATCGATCCCTTTGCTTGGAAATGGCGATTTGATTAACTTTTGCCTTTTCCCTTTTGTTTGTTTTGAATAAAAAATTTCAGCAATTACTCAATGTAATTGTCGTGGGGAAGAGAAAAAGTGTTGAGAACAAAAGGATGCGAACGAGTATTTGGGTACACCAAACTTGGGGAGATCACCAAAGAAAATTGATTGAATAGTTAAACATAATTGGCTCGTTACGTATAATAATATTAAAGTTTCTAGGACCGTATGAATACAAATGATATGACTTAGCTTAAGGCAAGTACTAAGTTATATATAATGTAACTTACGCTACTCATATGAACAGTGAGTGGATCCCACACCACCTACTGTTCATTTGAGTGGGTGTAAGTTACATTACATGTAACTTAGAGGCTCTCCTTAACTTAATTAACAAAATCATATTAAAATTTCTATTTAATTAAGTAATTCTAAATATATAACATCTTTAAGTTAGATATGCACTTTGGATCATATGATGATTTTTATTGATTACCATAATATCGTGTTAAAGCCTCTAATGAATTAGGTAATTCTCAATAACATCTTTTAAGTCTGATTTGCAAGAACATTGACATTATCTATTAGAAATTGCACCTACTTTTAAGAGTGTTTAATATATAAATTCCAACAAAATTTATTTTCATTCAAACCAGAGTTGCCCTTGAGACTCGAACTCCATATTTTAAGATATGAGTTTAAGTGGGGATAAACATGCAAAAGTAGAAATATGTCATTGGGAGAATAAAGAAATGTGAAATGAGAAAAGCGATAGATGGGTAATATTTTAAAGTGTGTTTAACACAAAAATTTACTCACACCCACATTAGAAATGTCATAAAAAAATTAAGTAAATAATGCGTTTAGCGATTCAACAATACCTTATGGGGAGAATTGAAAGAAAGTTTGATTGGACAAAATATTTAACATTGTTATATCTCTTGACTACCTTATTTAGCGGTAAATTATAGGTTAAATCACTAGGCTAATTTGCCAAACTCCAATCAAATTCTATGCTATTTTTTTAGCACTTTTTCAACTGTTGTTGTTGTTATTATTATTATTATTATTATTATTAACACAAGCATATTCTATGCTTAGCTAGAAAATATATGGAACATCATTAAGAATTATAAATCTAGGCTGTCATTGTTTGTCTTCAATTACATTTATGATGTTGTAGATTTTGTACAAATTGCTTAAGAAATTTCCCAAAAGTAGTTTGATCGAAAAGGATGGATTTCAAATTTTGACAAAAGCATCATTTTAAAAGATTAAGAGGACTTCTTCAAAGGATTTTTTTTTTCTTTTTATTAATATGAGACTGTGACGTTTCGAAGCCAACATGTTTAGCTAGAAATGCTGTGCGGGAAGTGAAAGATTCAAAGGTCGTATCATATCATGTTATTTATTTTTTAATTGTTACAATTTATATATATTTCAATTTCCAAAAGTGTATCGAGAGTATAATTTAAAAACCAACACTAATTAATAGCGAGACATCTACCTTCATATTTCACAAGATATTTACTCTTAATAATTGTTGAGGGCAACAAGTACCATGAGCCCAAAACCTTGGTAGCTACAATGACAATTAATATCAGTGAATATATACAAATAATTGTTATCATATCATGCCAATTTGTATGGATGCACAACTAATTAATATGCAAAATACCTTTAAAGTCAGTTAAATTTTTACTAATTATCTTACAATATTTGATAAAATATAAATACTAAAAAGTTTTTCATTTTGATAATATTAGCTGGATCCTATTACAAATGCCTCAATATCTTATAATATTTGGTTAAAAAATATTATAATACTGGATATTTTAAAGTTGTAGAATGTCAAATGAGATTCTTAGAGACAAATGCTTTTGGTAAAACTTTTAGGGAGATGCCAATTGCCTCCCCACTATAATTAATAAATATCATTTATCCCGTTTTGTTTTTATAATAGTCAATAACTTATCTGATATCATTAATTTACAATATTACTCATATTTTTAAATACACTTTTATTTATATTTATTATAAATTAAACAAATCATATGAATAGAAACTGAATAAAAAATAAGTATTAAAAACAATAAATATATGTTTTGATGTGAACAAAAGAATTAATGATAAAATTTTTTCTTGTACTTTTTTATTTTGTAAACATTTTCTTCTAGTAAATATTTTATAATATTTAAAATTAAATGTAAGAAGTACAAGAAAAATATTTTATTATTTATTTTATAATAATTTTTTATTTATCATTCAAGTTTCCTTATAATAAAATTTTTATCATTTTATAATATTTTTCTTAGTTGTTTATTATAAGAAAATATTTATAAAACAAAAAAGTACGAAAAAGGATATTTTATTATTAGTTTTTTTCATATCAAAACTATATTTCTTATTTTTAATACTTAATTTTTTATTTTAATTTCCATTCAGGTGATTTATTTAATCTATAACAAATATAAATAAAAAATGTATTTGAAAATACGAGTAATATTGTAAACTTATGTTGTCAATAGGGTTATTAGCTATTATAAAAACAACATGGGGCAAATGGTATATATAGGTTACATTCAATACTATTTTTCAAATTGCAGTGAAACTTTCTTATTAAGTTACGTAATAATGTAATTTATTTCCATATAAGAGTTATTTTTAATAATCTAAGTGTAGTTCAGGGTCTATTTGATATTGTTTATGAATTAATATTTTCTGAAGATAAAAATGAGAATAAAAATAGTGTTTTACACCTGTTGTATTTCAAATTCATATATGTGTTTGATATCATTTTTTATATACTGTATTTTAAAATTAAAAATAATATTGTGTATTCGGTAGATATAATGGAGAATGATAAAACAATAAATATGTGTTCGGTAGTATCATATTTAGAAACAATTTTTACTAAATAATTAAATCATACTTATAATATTATATCAAATGAAAAGAACTTAGAAAAAATAAATAAATTCATATATTGATCGACTCAGTTCTCAAGTACTTAGGATATAATAATAATTTTGCTAGTCCATGTCCCAAAATCTAATGACAATTTTGGAGGGGGAAAAAGAAAGAAGTAAAAGAAATTGTACTTTGTTGCTTTTGCAGATTTGACATTCTTACTTAGCCTAAGATATGAAGCGTTGATGAGCCAAAAAAAAAAAAAGTATGATAATTTAAACAAAATTAAAAGAAAATAACACCTATGTATGTGGTTCTCTGTTGGGGAATACAAAAAAATAATAATAATAAGAGGTGGGTTTATATAATTTGTTTTGGCAAGGGAGGGAGATGAACGATTGGAGCTGAAAGCCTGAAACTTTGAAAGAAAAAAAAAAAATTGCGGCTGAGGAGAGACAAAGATTATGAGTGATGCGAGGGATGACAGTTGGTGAGATAAAAAATCAATTTATTATAATTTCTTAGAAATCACATCAAATACTGTTTTTTTTATTTATTTCATAATATATTTCCTTTTAGAGAACTGAGAAAACGTGTCAAAAGCTGTTTTGTGATTTATAATTATCAAATAGAATCTGGATTTTGTGTTTTACAATTTATGGATAAAGTTCGCCGAACACTTGAATCCTTAAAAAAAAAGAAAAGAAAATATCAAGTGCGAAACAATATCGATCAGCCCCTTAATTATCAAATATTTTTAGGTTATTGAGAGCAACTCTTAAGTTGATATAAATTACATTATTATATATTTAACCACATATTTGTGGAATAAATGGTAGTTATTTGCCATGCTTGCACAACAACAAGAGACCTATTTCAAGTAGATCTAGCAAAATTTAACATAACTTAATTACCTGAACACGACACGAATAAAATGAGTATATATCGTCAAATTTTACATGGTTATTAAATGGGTTAGATCCGAGTCGACACATATTTTTTCCGCGTCTAGTTAGAATTAAAGTTTTTGACCTATTTACCCGACTAATGATACAATTATATTTTCTATCTTAAATTAATTTCTACATTCTTGTCATTAAAAGTGAAATATTAGACATGATTCTCTTTTTGGGGGGGGGGGAGGATGGACATATACTGAGTCATTTATTAAATTTTATATAGATTTAGACCTTCAATAATGCAAATAAGTAATATTTTGGGAGCTATGTGTAATATTATGTAAATATTTTATGTAAATTTTGTTAAATAAATAGAAATTAAGTGGGTTATTAGATAAACCATTTATTTTCCATATTAAGTTTGGATATTAATATTTTGATACGATTATTAAACGGATTGTGTTTGGGTCAACCTAAATTTGATACGACATGAAGCTAATATGACACTAACATGATTTGGTGACCTATTTTGTTAGCTTAAATTACAATGTTTACACAACAAGAGATCTACTCTGGCAATCAAATAGGAATGATAGATTCGATTCTACAAACAAAAAATATTTTGTGTCATTGTCAAAGAACCTTAGTCTTTTCCCTCACGGGTGCTGAAGTCTAAGTAATTTACTTGTGCATTATTCTAAATGCATTGCTAGATATTGATTGGATGTAATTAGTTAGTTTTTTTTAGATTAATAATATTTATATTGGTAATTATCTAGCTATTTAGAAGATAAGAAGTTTTTTAATTGATGAAACTTTTTTAATAAAAAGTGGATGCTTAAAGAAATTAGAACTTTTTAATTAGTTAATTAATTATTTGTCATTATATTAAATTATATTAGATGAATGGTTAGCATTAAAACACTTAAATTCAAAGGTCCACAATAATCCCGTCATTAATATTGTAAAAATACATATAGCATCACAGAGAAATTTATTTTTTATTTAAAAATACAAGGTAAATTCTGTTCGTATTTGACACAAATTTATTAGCCATATTTAGTAGAAGATTAAACTAGAGTTATGATATTTTAGGCTCTTAGTAGAATTAAATAAAATTTTTAACTATGCTTGATAGCCTCCGGATAATGCTATACATTCTATAAAAAAAAAAAAAAAAAAATCAAATTGAATTAATGGAGAAATAAAAAAGAGTTGGAAGTTTTATAAAAAAAAATGAGGGGCAAAAATGGAAAAAGAATAATGAGCCGAGGAGGAGTTTCCATATCTTCTTGTTTACTCCTATAAATACAGCAGAGCAGAGCAGAGCAGAGCGTAACCTTTTACATTTGCTAATTACAAAAACTCAAGATAACAAACACTCTCTCTTCCTTACTGCGCAAAAACCGAATATTGAATATTACTTAGCAAAATCCCACTCGAAAATTTTATAAATTCTGCATATATAGACCCACAATCCGTGTCTCTATACGTATTTTCTTCTCATATAAGTGGGCTAACAAAAAGATTAGAATCAATCTTTCTCATATAAGCATAGAAGGAGAAAGATTGATTCTTGATTGAGTGATTAGGGTGTTTGGATAAGGAAAACAAGTGGCATGAGGTTGAACGGGGAAATTTCTCACAAGGAAGACGAAGAAGATGAAGAAGAGAAACAGAGTGGGGTTTTACAGCCAGAGAGGCTGGTTGTTGGTTATGCTTTGACTTCCAAGAAGAAAAAAAGTTTCTTGCAACCAAAGCTTGAAATTTTAGCTCGGTATATATTAACACACACGTAAAAATATCCATTCTAGTCATTTTGTTTGTACTGTTGTGTAATGTACTAGATACTATGTTTATTGTTAATTATGATTTTTGAGTTTCGTGGGTTTTGTTGTGATATTTTTTCATGCGGGTTGCTCTATAACTAGTGAAATCTCTGTGATTTGACAAGTTTATGGGTTGCCAAAGAGTTTAAGAATTATTTTTCGTGTCATTTTTATTATTATGAATTATAATTTATTTGGTGTTTCTGATTTATTTATTTATTTCTTTTCAGTTATGTATGTTTATGGTTATCTGAATATAAGGATTGCTATATATTTCGTAGTGTCTTTTGGTTTGAGCTGTGTTTGATATGGTCATGGCAAAACTACTTTTTGCAAAGGTGATTTGGTGTCCTTTTCTTTAGTTGTGAAATTGTAGTGCATATTTAAAAAATTAGTGATTGATTCCACAAATAAATCTTTGGCAACTGTTTTTGCTGGACTTATCAGTTATGCTTTGCTTAGGGGTATCAAGAATCTTGAATATTTTTCCTCATTTTTATGTGGGAATATTCCACCATATATACCCTTTGGATTAGTCTTAGTGAAGATTATAAAGTCAGTGCCTGATGCTTTGTTCTTTAGTTGAAAATCATATTTTACTTAATAGTTTTGTATTTCCTTGTAACTAAGAATAGTTCTTTTGTCAATGTGTCCCTAAATTCAATGTAAATGATGTTTTCTAGAATATGAAAATCAACCTGACCTTTAGTTCAGATCCTCACTCGGTTTTGTAGTATATGAATTTTCTATTTCTCTTGCAATTTTTGTTATGGATCTTTTGTGTCTGAATATAGTCATAAATAGTGATGATTTTGTATCACCAGAGTATTAAATTGTTACAAGTTCTCAATTAATGTATACCATGTGTTTGAATGATGGTGAGACCTAAACTGGTGCAAATCATAGTCACATGATATAAATTTTGACCTTGTACTATGTAGCGTTATAACGTTCAATCATGGCGACGGAGGTGATGGATCTTCCTCGAAGAACTTGACATGTTTAAACGTTGCATTAAAGTTCTTTAAGATTTTCTTGATTTACATAAGACAAAGGATTTTAGTTAACTAGTTTTATGCTTTTAACTTTGGAGCAGTAATTACTAGGAAGTCTTTTCTGCTGTTTTGTTGATAAACATTTTCTTGCACTTGGTTTTTACTACGTTCTTTTGAGTTTTGAGAAAGAGAAAAAATTTAGTGAGTTGTTTATTCTGAGTGTGAAGTTAGATAAAGTTAATTACTTTGATTGATTAACTTCACAGAATGTTGCCTATTAATTTAGACAGCCAATAACAATCAATGATTTATATTTTTGCTTGGTGCAGAAATAAGGGAATAAGTTTTGTTGCCATTGATCAGAACAGGCCACTGTCAGATCAAGGGCCTTTTGATGTTGTCTTGCACAAGGTGGGTGTTGATCTTTTTTTCACGGAGACTCCAACAAATATCTTTTTCAAAAATCACTTTTTGCTCAATTTTTTTTTTCTCGTTTTGTTGGAGGCTGACTCTATTTGTGTGATTTTGAATTTGTATCTGTCCTTAGGTATGCATATTTCTTTTGTTTGTAATTGGAATACGTGTTTAAGATTTGGAATATCTGATGAACCTTATATTTTTCCAGTTGTCAGGAATGGAGTGGTGCGAGATCATTGAGGTTTGTACATATATACTTCGTGATTCTGCTCTTAACTTCTTGTAGAAATACAACCTGTGGTTGTGGTGCTTTTGACTTGCAACTTATGAAATAACATAAAGTTATGCCATCGATTCATGCTTGAGAATGTATGAACTAACAGTGATTGGTTGAACAACAAAATTTCCCGACCCTTAAAATTTATTTTTTTTCTGGAATAATTTACGGAGATTGCTCACCTTATCATGAATGATGATCAGACAGTTGAAATCGGTCACTCGAAAATGCTATTAAGTGAGGATTTTACATTTTTTATTAATCTAGATGATTTGTTTAGATGTTGATGAGCTGGGTATTTTTATTAATAACAATCCAAAAACAAGATGTTGATTTTTTGAAGTTCTTTTAGGGTCTCATTGACTTAGTTGGAAATAGATGGTTCATTTAGTTTAATTATATGTTGGTATTGTGATTGACAAGAAGAGCTTAATCTATGTTCGGTCATGTTTTCAACTGACTTTGTAAATACCAAATCAGCTGGTTTTGCGTCTGATTCTTTGTCATGTTTGTTGAGTATATGACAAATGAAATTAGAATTTATGCCTCATCTTCCAAGCCATATGTCCTCGGTATGTACTCAGCTTTGCAGTGCAGGTCTTTTACTGCAAGAAATACTGTACACTGGTATCCAAAGAAAATAGATTGACTTTTATTTTAGTTAAACCTTGATGGTACGAGGGAAGCTTTATTAATTAAAGAAAATTTGAACCATTTTATTCTGTTACATGGCTTCAGGACTATGCATTAAATGTTTGATTATATGTTGGCTTGTTTCCGGATCTTAGAAAAAGTATACTCCTGGTTGTAAAACTTCCTTCTACATCTAGGTACGAAGAGCTAGGAGCTGCATTTGAGGCCTTCTTGTGAACTTCAATGCCTTCTGCCTTTTTTGCTTTTCTTTAAGATAGCGTTTACTTTTCGGATTGGAGTGGGAATCTTAAGGAGTTGGAATTCTGGTATTGGGGGTGTGGAGTGGGATTGAAAGTAGGTTGTTTACTTACACTGGAATAAGAGTATAAATAGGAATTAGAATCTCATTAATTGTTTATTTTGTCTTGGATTGGTAGTGAATTGTTTTAAATTATAGTTTTACCCTTATTTAAAGAATTGTAGTTTTTAATTATAAAGTTAAAAAATTGTATTTGTAAAATAAAGTATTTAATTATATCAATTAATAATAATTATTAATATTCTTAATTATGTAAATCATAATTTTTTTATTAATTTTAATTTTAGTTATGTAAATTAAAAATTATTGATAATAACAACACAAATGATATGTTATTATTAATAATATAATACAAAACTAACATTTTCTTTTAATAACTATTTATTATTATTAATTATTAATATTAAATAAATATAATACTAATAAAAATTAAATAAAGATAATAATATTATATTTTCAAATAAAGATAGTATATTGTAATATTATTAATTGTCTATGAGTATAATAATATTATTTTTAGGTAATTTTAATTTAAGAATCAATGTAAATTATTATTTTCAACTAAATATAATAATCTTATATTCAAATAAGTTTAATATTATTATTTTTAATAATATTATTCAATAATATAATAATATTATTTAAATAACCATGATATTATTATTTTTTTTAAAATGTAACATTATTTTACTTTATATTATATTTAATAAAGAAAAGATAAAAAAAGAAGAGAGAGTCGATTCTCACTCCCATCTCCCCCCATGGGGGTGAGTATTCCACTCCTAATTCCAAAAAATGAGTGGGACCCATGGTGTGGGACTCTCTCTCCCCTTCTTAAATGTGCAAGTAAACATTGGAGTGGGAGGAATTCACACCCATCACTCCCACTCCAGCAAGTAAACGCACCATAACAGGTTGTATCAAAAGGAATTAAGTGGATGGTTACTTGTTGCATAACTGTTACTGTCAGCTTCGTCAATCAAAGTTTTTTGCATTCTATGTTATGGGAGAAAACTTGTGATAAAATACTGTTGATTGTTGTTCCATTTGGATATGGATTTGATTGTGTATGGTTCCTCAATTAATGGTCAAACTTAATTACTATTCTATGAGCTTTCATAGGGAGGAGGGGGGATGGGGGGATGCTTATTGGCTGTTTCATGAAACTCTCCAACTTATTTTCACACGACATAAGGATGTTGTAGTTAAATGGATGGCAAACTTCTCAACTTAATTGAAACACCTATGTGAAACAGTACATATTTTTGTTTCTTCTGATTATTATATTTTCTCTAAAGGAGTTTTGGGAACCTGTATGTTGTATATTTTTAAATGTCAGCACGATGGGAACCTGGATCCACTAACAGGTAATGTAGGTTGTGGGCCATTAAGTAAAAGTACCGTCTGGTTATGCAATTCTTGTTCCTTTGTTTTATATAGTTTCACTGAAGCATTTACTATGGCCATGGCAATTAACAAATCATGTGTTGATGTTAAAATAGCCATTACATTTTTTGTGGTTTATTGTTCAGGAAATGGCTGGAGTAGGCAACCTCCTATGATTAATAGTTGCAAATACATGTTCAAGCAGAAAACATCCTTATAATTGCTTTCATGCAGTGTGCTCATATATATTCGTAATTTTCTTGTTGAAGGATTACAGGCAGAAACATCCAGAAGTTACCATCCTTGATCCACCAGATGCAATTAAACATCTACACAATCGACAGTCCATGCTTCAGGATGTGGCAGATCTTAACTTGTCTGACTGCAATGGTAGTTTGCACTTTCTGTTATACTGTAGCAACCATTTCTGTGACCTTTTTGATATTTTTCTAGAAACTGTAGGTTACTTGGATAAAATAATTCATTGATCATAACTTTTTTATAGGCAAGGTTCGTGTTCCTAGGCAAATGGTCATAACAAAAGATTCATTATCAATCCCTGATCAAGTTTTTGAAGCTGGTCTAAAATTGCCACTTGGTATGCTTCTCTTTCTCTCGAGTATTGAATTCAGTTTTGGTGTTTAGTTGGCGCTTTTTGTCTCTATTCTATGTGTGTTGATACTAGATGCTTGGTACATGACATTTCTAAAATATTAAGTTTGAACAGATTGGTGAGGCTGCTAAACCTCATCCAGATTCCCAAGTCTGATGACCTTTCTTCTTTTGGGCTCTCATGCTGTGGCTGTGAGAAATTTCACAATTTGTTGTGGAAGTATTGTTCTTTATGCCCATGTATGATTGAAATTATTATTATTATTATCTTTTTCGGTTCTTTTTTTTTTACTTATTGTTGTATGGTCTGTCATGAGCATAGATTTCTTATTTTCGGTGTTTATTATTAATCATTTCAGTCGCAAAGCCTCTTGTAGTGGATGGAAGTGCTAAGTCGCACGAACTTTTTCTTGCTTATGATAGATTCTCCCTTTCCGAACTTGAACCTCCCATGCTTCTACAAGAGTTTGTAAATCATGGTATGCTGTGGCTTCTAATTTGTGAACCTTATTATTGCAATAACGTCTTGTCTTTTTATTTTGTAGTTTGATTAAATTGTTTTACTTGTCCAACTGTAGGAGGCATTCTCTTCAAGATTTATATTATTGGGGAGACAATAAAGGTAGTAAGGCGGTTTTCTCTACCAAATGTCAGCAAACGTGAGCTAGCAAAAGTTGTCGGTGTGTTCCGTTTTCCCCGGGTTTCATCTGCTGCTGCTTCAGCAGATGATGCAGATCTTGACCCTGGTATTGCTGGTGAGGTTGTTGACCCCGTTTCTGTATGTGCGGCTCAAAATATTTATTTGCAGCCTAGCTGCTCAATCAGGTGATTATGGCTTTCTTGTTGCAGAACTTCCTCCCCGCCCTCTGCTGGAAAGGCTTGCAAGGGAACTCCGCCGTCGGCTGGTAAATATATTAGTATTCTGTTTTCACTAGTTTGTGCTACGTGGCAGCAGTTGTGTAATATTTCTTGTTCGTGTTTCTCTTAGTTATATTAACTCTGTACATTTTTAGGGCCTTCAGTTGTTTAACATTGATATGATCCGAGAGCACGGGATGAGAGATGTCTTTTATGTCATCGACATCAATTATTTTCCTGGTAGGTATTAAACTTGTGTGATCTAGCCACTCAACGCAATTGTTGGTGTAACATACAGCTATATGCGTATTCAGTTTCACAGTTAAGTTCTGTAGAGATCATGCTGGCGGCTGTTTGTGGTTAAACAAAGCTTTTTTGAACCCATCGTGCAGGGTATGGGAAAATGCCAGATTATGAGCACCTATTTACAGATTTTCTACTGAGCCTAGAGCAGAGCAAGTGCAGGAAGAGACCTGCAACTGCTGCTTAAATCTTGGAGTCTAATGTATATGTCTTATAATGTTTCTTGTAGGTGAAGGTTCTCCTTGGGGAGAAATCGACAGGGATCATTTTGTTTTTAACTTGTTTGAAACGTCTTATGCTTAACCACAACTATGTACACAAACGATCTCAATTCAGTTTTAGTCAAATCTAATATTTATTTATATTGTGAGCCGGACCTTTTCATTTATATAGCCTATTCTGACATAACTAACATAATTGAAGTCGAGTGTACTCTACTTAATTAAAGGAAAATTTTCATTTTAATTTTAATTAAATATTCTTGATTAGTTACTAGGTTTTCATGAAAGCCGAGAAATTTTACTAAATGAATACTCGAGCAAGGTTAAGTTGAGATTGAGAAAATTTTTTATTTCAATTTAAGTTGAGTATTTTCGACTAGTTACCAGATTTTTATGAAAAGTCAAGAATTTTTGTTGAATGAACACTCGGACAATATTAAATTAAGGCTGAGTATCTTCAACTCTTTATCTGACTTAATTAAAAAGGAATGTTTCATTTTAATTTAAGTAGAGTATTCTTGACTAATTACTAGACTTTCATAAAAAGTCAAGAATTTTTGCTGAATAAATACTCGGACAAAGTTAAAATTAAGGACGAGTACCCTTGACTCTTTAATCGACTTATGTGAAAAAATTGAGAATTCCAGACAGTTTTTCATTTCAATTGAAGTCTCGTATCCTCGACTATTTACCCGACTCACATAGAAAAGTGGAGAATTTATGCTAAATTACTAATCGTGTGTGATTTGGTTGAAGTTAAGTATTCTCAACTACTTCGAGGATATGAGTTCAATTTTGTGAGGGTTTAGTTGAGTTTATTTTTGAACTTTCATTGGTTTTTTTTTTTTAAAGTATATGTGTAAAATTAAAGTGTTATAATTTAAAGCATATATTAGGTATTTTAGAGGAAATTGAGTATATCCCCTGCATTCACCCTGGCAGGACTATATAAGTTTGTTTTTTTTTTTAAGTTAATACTTAGCAAAAGAAGAATTTTATTTAAATAAAACGTACTTTTATTTGGGAAAGAGAAAGTTATCCGTAACATTAGTGTACTTACAAATTGAAGGACAACAGTTAGAGCCTGTAACCAGCAATCAAGATTTGTGTATTATTATATAATTAGGACCGGTTCACGGTATATATATTTAATTTTTTATACACAATTATAGACAAATTTGTTATCATTAGATTAGAAAAGAATGAAAGGTAAAAATTAGAGAACATGAATTATTAGTTCCAATAATTTGTTTCTCTCCGACTTTAGTGTTTAGTTTCCTTTCTTCTTTTACTCACATTTTCTCGTTTCTCTCTCATTTACTGCCCACAAAATAAATGAAAAAAATTAGAACCATCAAAATCAATTTCTTTATTTCAGTATCAGACATCTATTTAAAACTTAATTCCAGGAATTGGGTAATCAAGTCTAATCAATAACATATAATTATATATTACTAATTTCGAGCAAGGAATATCCCTCATAAGTATATCATACATCGACGCAAATGACTGCATGACTACGCTTGCGATATTTAATAAATGAGTGCGCGTCTATTTACATAAATTACACAAAAAGGGTCAACAGAGAAGGGGGGACACACTTACACACGAACCACAACGACTATCTGTTCTGTACATTTGTATATACACAGCATATATGGCAGCTTTGGCTCACCAGAAAGGGCACCACCTGAAACAGGCACAAAGTATAGACGATGAATCAACAAAGGTTTGGAATTTTACGGGGTGAAGTAGCTTATCGAAGAAAATGGTAAAGCCAACAAGTTTAGAAAATAAAGGTTCATAAGCTTGAATAAAATGGAAGACAATGAAATTATACTGTGTAAATGTTCAACAATCACCTTAACAAAAAAAAAATGCGCCTTATAGTATGCCACTTAATTATGCGGAACAAGATAACCACAGTAAATGAATCAATGACTCCACCTATAATCCCTAATTGCATACTGGTGTAGTGCTTTTCACCTTGACATCCAATGCAAACCCAACTCTCATTTATTCAACTAATTGAAAGAATAATCATAATTACACCTTTCAAAAAAGGAAATATGCTTCATTAACGCCAAAAGTGAATAAGTGCTTATTGACTATTGAGTGCACTAAAGAGAATATATAAAAGAGGAAAAAAACAGAAATCATACCCCACATAGTTCTGGCACAAGTTTTCATGTGATGTAGCTTGGATAATTAACTTCTGCACTTGCAGTTTAACAGATAAACCATGATCAACTTCACGGCTGTCTCCAGAGATTAAGGTGCTGTGGTCAACTGCTTGTTGTATAGAACTAGTGGGCAGTGGTGTAGATGAGAAATCACGTCCTGTAAGCTTATTACTCATCCGAGCCATGACAACCACAGCACGCCCATTCAAAACCTCACTAGCATCACCAAGTTGATTAACAGCCTGCATTTATCACAACAATGTGTATAAGCATCCTATAATAGCACTATCTCAAAAGATTCTATATGTAGTATATCCTAAAACCTGAAGAAGCTCCCTTTCACGAGCACCCCGTTGTGGTTGAGGAAGTTCTCTATTTGGAGCAGTTTCTTCGGCATTCACAACAGGAGGGACATGAGTATTTGCAAACACTGACATTTGCGGTACTTCATTAAAATTGAAAAGACGCCAATTGATGAGAGGATCATGAACAAAGGCCTGAAAACAGATGAGAACTAAAAATCAGCTTCTTCCATATATTTTCTGTGACCATGCCGGTAGCATTAAAATGCATATCACCCAGTGGTTTCCTTTCATTCTATGTGTCGCACTTAAATGGAGTGTAGGACACAATTAGTATAGTAGAGAAAAAGGCACTAACTGAAGCAGCAACATAAAAGATCCATACCTCCATCATAGCCATAACACTATCCCTATTTGAGCGCAGAACTTGCATCACATTTTCGCATGTTGAACGGAAGTTGCCCTCAATACCACTAACCTCCATAGCTTTAACAAGCATTCTAGTCAAGCGAAAAGGAACCTACAGAATATTTACGAAGAAATTGGCGAGTGCGCTTCTATAAAACAGCCATTTATATTAGAAAGCAAATTCAGTTATGCATTTTTAGTTTGGAATATACCTTTTCAGGGAACTTCTCCCGGTTCATTGAAGCTTCAAAGCAGTCCCCAAAATCTATGTGTAAAATTTTCCCACTGCAAAGGATTGACAAATATGAGAGACTTAATGGATTTTATTTACAGATACTACCTACTCTATCCTTATCATCATAATGTACCTATAGCGGTGCAGCATAAGATTACTTGGGTGCCGATCCCCTAAACCAAGAAGGTATCCAACCTGAAACAAGACAAGTTAGTCAAAGCAGATGAGGTGTCAGTTACCTACATGATAAACCGGACTTTAATCTTTCAGTTTCTTTTCTTCTTCCTGAAACCCTGTTGCCATATTTTCATTTTGGTGATATTTAGACACTCGAACTATTCTTATACTTGTATTTGGAAAGATTCCAAATCGAAATTGGTTTTATTCCAAAGATGAAACTTCAAAAATAATGATTTTGATTAGCTTCTCCATCCTAGATTGTAAGTGTGAAACCGATGGGTCTGGCATCACCAAATGCTCTGTGTGGTGGAACCAAACAAGCATCAATAAAGGGCCCATTTTGATATAATGAATCTATTTCAAACTGATTAACCGGAAGTGCAAAGACAGGATACCTGAATTAGAATAAAGTTTTGGACATCACAAATGCAGTTTCAAGAGTTTATACACTAACTGGTTCAAAGTTATAATTTTATAGCTGATTTTGCAGGTATTTTGATGCATGGAAAAGCAACCTAAGAAACAGAAGGTTGAAAAAAGAAAAAAGGAAAAAGAAAATGCACACATGCATAGAGCAGAAAGCATACCATGCTCATCACTGCTAAACTTCTGGTATAGTTCGTCCTCCTCTCTAGCCATATTTCAGAAGTACGGCTTTTTAACCAAAGCACCTTTAAGAGTGAAACAAGAAAATAATCCCTTAAATAACACCTCTCTAAGGAATAAGCAATACAGAGAAGAATATGCTATCGAATTCTAGAACAATACATACCCTGGCCAGATCATTCCCTTCAGTATTTTGTAGAGCATATTCAAAAACTTCCACTTTGGCTATGAGAGGCAAATGGTCATAATCTGGTGCAAAACTTAGCATATATTTATGCTCTTGGTTTAAGGTGATCTGTAAACACAAACATGAGCTCCCCACTTAACCATAAGCTCCTTAAAAATGAAAATTATGGACTTTAGCCAACCAAACTAAATCATTTAATGTACTTTCAACAGACCTTTCGGGCATCCCTATATTCCCGAATAAGATAGTGCAGGGTATCACAGTTTGGGACCCATTCAATCAACCCGCTATTTGGAGATAGAGGGATGACAGAATATCGTTGAATAGACAAATCCTTCTCTGAAGTGTTTCTAGAATTTTCCAACAGGGTATTTACCAGCCCAAAAAGCTGAAACAAAAATTGAATGTCAAACAAATCAGTCTTGAGATGATGATTTAACATAAAAGACAGTACTAACTAGTAATTTCCATTCAGACAACATGTGCAATAACGGCCTCAGAATCCAGATCCCTGAACCAAATGGCACAATCCACCACCACATAATAGCTCCAGTACAGAATGAACAATGAAGTCGAAAGAAGAAAGCACCTGCATGACACGTTCATCTTGGCGCAAATCCTCGTGTCCCTTCAATAAGAAAGCATGATCTTCACCATCACTCCCATGAATTGTCAATTTACGAGGTCGTTGTTTTGATGTAATGACAACAAGCTGGGTTGCAAATGATGCAATTGTCACCACTGGTGAATCTGAAAATGATAATGGCAGGTATAAATTTTGGAAAGCACACCAGATTTGGCACCAAAACACAGTTAAGAAGATCAGTTTACCAGCACGATATGTCCCAGGAACAGCCAGCTCCAAGTTTCGGCATTCCAACAGCTCAGGAGAAACAGACTGTTCTCCATGTATGTAGTGGATAGTTAGTGCCGCAAAAATGAATTGAGTTAAAATTTAACATAAAAGCGGCGTTCTTGCCTGCAGGTCCAAAGTGGTAAGGCTTTGAAGCTGTTTGTCTATCCTTCTGAAGACATGATAGTAGAGATCCCATGCCTGGTCAAAATATTATCAAAATCCTTAGCACTCAGCTAACTGGAGAAAGCTAACACCATTGTGCTGACTCAGTGTTCGTTTATTTTCTCAACTTTCTTTCTTTCATTTAAGCTGAGTTGCTGTCAATTCCAAAAGCTTAAGCTACAAGGGAAAGGGCTTACAAGTCTCTAAAATCTAAGGCCCTGTTTGGTATTGTTTTCTAAATGCTGTTTTCATGAAACAAAAATGAGAATGAATGCAATTTTCAAATTTATTTTTAAAATTTAAAAATGTGTTTGGTATCATTTTGAAAACTAATCTTGAAAATGAAAAAAAGTAAAATACGTTCGGTAGGAATATTTTAAATAATTATTATTGGAATAATTTTCATAAACATAAAATTAAGTAATGAATAATTATTTTTTTTATTTAATCAGTTTGATTATTTTAATTTTAAGAATAAATTGATTATTTTTATTTTAAGAATAAATTAGGTGATCTCGTTAATCTTTTTGTTTAAAAAAAGGATAATCTCTACATATTTGATTTAATTAATATATAAAAACATAAATATTATAATGTATATAAAAAGAAAATATTATTGTGAGGGAAATTGATTTTTTGGGAGGAATAATAATAATAATAATAAATAAAAAATAAGAAAATTGTTCATTTTGAAACTTAATACTGTATGGGAAAACAAGGAAAACAAGAAAAAAATTGTTTTCTTATTTCCTTTGTTAAAAGTGTAGAATGAATTTTACATTTACAAAAATATGTTAAAAAATGAGCTACCGAACGTGTATTTAGTGTTTACTGAATTCAGAAAACAGAAAATTGAATTTGAAAACAATACCGAATGCACCCTAATATTCCCCTTCACTTGTATGGTCAAATTTAATAAGAGTTTAGGATCCTTAGAATCACTTGGTAAGAAAATTTGAGAGAAACAGCTTCGGTATAAATATAATAGTACTTTTTCAACTCTATAAAAAGCCTAAAGTTTCTTTGCTCAGAAACAAAATAAGTACATCCAATGTAGGAAATGTACATAGAGGAGGAACAAGAAGTCCACAAAGAAAAAAAATCAAAAACCCCCAAGCCCAAAAAATACAAATCCTATAAGATCATAAATTCCAACAATAGTACACAATAAATACTTAAGTTTACAGGGCAGAGCATCACTTTGGATAAAAATTTGAGAACAATAGCATCAGTAGGAAAATTTTTCTAATTAATAAACAAAGCCATAAGTTAAGCAAGCATGATAATAATTATAATCAACCATGCATTTCACAAATGAATGGCAGGTTCTCAGTTATATGGTATACCAAAAATATAAAACAATTTTCTAAGAAATATTTAACAGAACATACTAAAACTATAAATTGACACTCCTTGTCAGCTAAAAAAAGTAAAACAAAATTGAGAGATACAGCCTATTTAGTTTACGTCATTCACTGCATGTACGCTAGGTGGGCACCAGAGAATTTGGCTGAGCTTTTAAAAGAATTAACATGAAGATAGTCAATGGCACAGCAGAAAAATTACATTTAGGCATTCTATGCTAAGGCCGATTTCGCTACTTCAATTCCAGAGTATAGGCTACTCAAGAAATGAATCTGTTAATGCTCGAAAAGTCCGTTGAGCAGCAAGACAACAGAGTCTCTACATGTATATGATACTTCTAATGTTCTTCAGGATACTGACACCTAAAGAGGTGAGAAGAAAGGAGTAGAAAACTATAATACATTTCCAAGGAGAAACAAATTTTGTTTCTGTCCTGGTGTGCCTGGTTTCATATTTCTTTTTTTTTTTGCTAAGAAACAAAGATTAAATAAAACTATAAGAAATATGTACAAGAATTAGGAGGATTACAAATCCACAAAAAAGGACGAGAAGTCCCGATATAAACAGAACACTTAGAAACTGCAAAGATAAAATATCCCGAAACCCAAAAACACTAGCTCACTAAGAGTACATCCCTGTTAAGATGCTTCCCAATAAAGCAGAATAAAAAATAAAGAGATGTCTTTAAATTCAGTAGTTATAGATGCCCAGAGGGAAGTCCAGAACTTGACTTTGTCCCATAGGTGTGAAGGATCTTCCCCAGCCTTGTTATCAAAGATTCTTTGGTTTCTTTCATTCCATACAACCCAAAAAATAGCCAAGACTGCACAGTCCCATAGAACCCTTGCTTTTTTTGTCCCTCTTAAGCAAGAAAAACTTTCTAATAGGAGGGAGTAGCATGATACAGGGACTGACCAACTTAGATTAAAGGTCTTATACAAGTTAGACCACAAAAAGAACAATGCATATACAAGTTAGACCAGCCTGGTTTCATATTTCTACATGAAAGAACAATGCAGAAAACACACAATGGCAAACAATTGAAACCCATTCCCTCGAAAATCTGACAGATAACCATTAAGAAGAACAAACTTTACTACTAATATTGTTCATACCTGAGTAAGCTCAGCATCTTTTCCGGTCCTCTTATACTTCATGCAACAATCATAAGCCTCCAGCAATTCATGACGGTACGCCTACAAACAGCAAAAAGGTACACTAAGCAAATGAATAAATTTTAATACAGCATCCTAAATGCTAAAATGGCTGACAAGACAAAAGGGCCACAAAGTTCAAGCAAAACTACAAGAACAGTTCATTGTCTAATTAACAATAGGGTTAAAAAAAATATGCCTTGCTTTACTCAGCATGCATTAATTGCTGCCTAATCATAATGAAAACATAATAAAAATAACAATTATGAAAGAAAAACGATTTAAGTAAAAAAATGATAACCTCTATGAATGCTCTCTCTTTTATGGTGGTATTTTCCCTCATAGCCCCTTCCTCAAGTATTTCATGCAATGGCTCCAACACTTTCAACATCCCCTCAATGTTATGTTCACCAAAATATAAACGGCTAGCTTCTTCCAGTGCCTCATGCCACATTTCATGCCAAAGTATAGCAACTCTAATTAGTTCATTTGAGACGAGTTGTGCCTGCATGTGAAAGCACCTTGTAAGACACAAAAAATGAAGTATAGATCATATGCAAATCAATTAACTATTAGACCTGATCCACCAGCACACCACTATGCTGCCGAACTTTGTCAACCACTTCTTGAGCTGCAGCTCTACGTAAATTGCTTATTGATTTACATGCCACAAGAAGTGGGTACATGAGAGCCTGAAGAAAAATTGAAATCACGTTAGGAAGGGTAGGCACTCATCTGAGTTGAAAAACCTCTAAGGAACAAACTAATCAGCGACATGAAAGATGGACATGGTGATAAACTTGAATTTCTAGGAAACTATGCTTCGGCTGATGTACAAGAAAATAAAAAACCTAACCCCCAAAAAAAAAAGAAAAAACCTCAAAATCTTGTGACTATAACTTAAAGGAAACAAAAAAATTAATTGTAGAGCTCTACAATACCCACAAGAATTTATTATTACCATTAATTCTTCAATCAATACCACCCACATGATGAAACAAGAATTTTGGAAATGCAAGGCCAAGAACAAACCTGCGGATGACTTTGTCCAATTCGCACAAGAAGTGATTGTATCAATTCTCTCACAGCACGGTTATTTGAATGTATCCTGGCAATTATTTGAGGTAAAACAACCAGCCATGTGTTAATATTGACATGTGCAAAACCTTTCTGCAGGGCTATTTGGACTTCTTCAGTAGCTCCATGGTTGAACCACAAAGTGAGAAGACGAAGAATATCCTGAAGGAATACAGAGTTTGAAGAAAACTTAAATTAGCATCCAAAAATTCATGTAAAAATAAAATGACTCAAACATGTATCCTCAAGATTTACTTCAGGCTGTTGGAATCAGTAACAACCCCTAATATCAAGATATATTTTTACCTGTAAACTATCATCAACACCCTTAGCATGTGCTGCACACGCTATAGAATGGAAATATCCGGTGACTGCATGAACAACAAATTGTGATGCAACAGAAGGGAGGCCTCTTAAGGTGTAATGGGACATCACAGCTGTGTTAAACAATGCCCATGAGTGCCATGCTTTCCCCCACTTTGTTGCACACTGTGTGGCATTCCTATATGCAGCAATAATTTCTACAGAAGAAGAAGATTATTATTACACCAAAAAGAAAAAAAGGGTTTTCTAGGTTACAAGAACTAATTTACCTGGTATAGATTCATCATCCAATCCAGGAGGAAGTGCCCGTTTCCAAGATCCAAGTTTGAGATACACACGGGCAATAAGTGGAACATTGGTACTTGTAGCTGTGGTTAAACTAGTGGAAGCAGCTGATTGAATAACTGGGCAACTTGATAGCTCCATGGCCAAAGTCTATAAGAAAAATACAAAACATAAACATTAGAACTAAGAGAGAGCAGGGAACTAAGAGTGAGCAGGTAATGCCAGCAGAAAGAAGAGTTCTTAAGGCAATCATGTAATCTTGTAAACGAATGATACTGTATCTCTGCACACATGGGCTTTTAAAGAGCTTTTGTAAGCAAAGAGATAACAGTTATACCTGTAGTCTAGCAAATGCTTCCTTTCGTTTAAGATCCTCACCAAGTGACCATTGGTATTTCAAGTAAGCGTACATTACTTGAGGAGGCCCATGATATCGTACATTTTCATGGGATGTCTCAGGGTCATACTAAATACAACATAAAACAAAGTCAAATAAGAAACAGCCACAAAATAAGAAAATATAAAAGGTAGCATCATAAATGTCCAAAAAGCTAGAGTGCAGACCTGTAAGAGTTTAACTAAAGTAGATCGAGCCTGACTAATTCGTCCACTTTTTCTGCAAAGAGAAGCAAACTTGAGCCAAGTTTCAACATCTTCTGTGGGTGGTAAAACGAGAGCTCTAACAGCCAAAAGCGCTTGCCAGACCTATACATTGAAGGAAAGAAAATATTGGAAGGAATCAATAATCTTGTGAGCAAAGAAGGCATATTTAACAAATATTTATTTTAAACATAATATGTGACAATTTAGTTCCTGTATAATCTGCTTTAACAAGTATATACCAACTTCATCGTTCAAAAAGTAAGGGAAGAAAAACTGAAATCAAGGAATGTAAAGCATGTACCTCAACATTGCGTTTCGTTCCTTGTATCCGCTCGGTCCACATATTGCGGATAATAGCCCGCCTTCCCTCAGCGACAGGATTTCCAACGGGAAGAGTACAGTAATCAATTACCTGTCAAAAACAAATGTTCTCCATGATACTATTTAACCGTGCCGTGCTTGCCTAGGTAAATGATAGCAACAGTAATAAAAGTAAATCCCCTCTGTTTCCCCAAACCAACCTCACTACTAAAAGGAATAAACAAATAAATTATAGAACAAACCTCCTCCAGTTCAGAAAGCTGCTGAACACGAACCATATTGCTATACGCACGCTCATAGCTTTCCAGGACCTATTACAAGAAAACATACTTGGACTACTCAACCAAAAGAAAATTTTTGAGCAATGTATACTCTATTGTAAATTTTCAAAATCTGAGTAATTAGTTCTGATTTTGTAGTAAATAGAACAAGCCAAATGCTCAATTGAAGAATGAAAATACCAATGCTAGTATGTACATCTTAAATTTCTTCCACTTATATTTGTTTTTTTTTTTTTGGGGGGGGTGGGTGGATCCTAAGAGCAACAAGTTTACAAAATAAAACCAGAAAAACGTTCAATAATTGAGGACTTGTGGAGTTACAAAACTGACCAAAGCTGCAAGCTCAGTGGCAAGGCATTTCCTAGCTCTCTCCACATATTCACGTGCTTCATCATACTGAAGGAAAAATCCATAAAATTTAAATAAATCCAAAGGATATAAATAAATAACAATTTAAAAAGGAAAAAAGAAAATAAACATAGCTCAGAAATAATATTGATATATATAAATAATACCTTTCCTCTACGAACTAACAAAACAGCCCTGAAGAATGTACCATTACTGCTTCCATCACCATTAGCAGCAGTGTTACCCAAACCCCGAAGTTTTGTCTCATCACCATCATCTAACCGAGACACATATTCTGCCATTTGATCCCACTCTCCCATATTCCAAGCAGCACTAGCAGCCTGAGATAACAACCTCATTGGTATCAGCATGGAGTGCATAAGTATTGATAACATTGGTATTAACACAAAAAAATAACCATTGGTGCCATCTCTAGTCGTGCAGCAGGCTCAGCTGGGGTCCAATATTCTTTGCAGAGGTTGTTAAGCTCTTCCCATCGAGCCAATGCAGCAAGGCAACGCATCCGCCCTACGTAATACATCAAAAAGAAAACCATTTCAATAAACGAACACAGAAGCAATGTCACATAAGCATGTCAGCGCAATACTTTAGTTACATAAACATGGTCAATCAAGAGAAGTGGCAAACAAACAGGCTCAATAGGATCAATGAGGTGCATTTAAAGTGAATGTCAATCAAACAAAGGTAGAAAGCAGTATTAAATGAGTTGCCTCAATTATAGCACAGGGGACCCATCTTATTGCAAAATTTTACCTCAGCAACAGACTCACTAGGAACCAACAGCATTTACAAACTGAACCTGAGGGCAGATTTGGTTCCCCTCTACTAATCTCAACGGTTTTTTTAAACCTAGATAGCAAATTCAAGGCCAAAGGCCATAACAGGGGATGGGAAATCCACGGCTCACAGGTTGCATGCAAACCCTTCTAGGATACGTACACAACAACAGCATTGGCCCAAAGTAACTGTGTCATTTTTTCATGTAAAAAATTTGAAAATATACAAAAGTTAGCATAGTTGCAAGATCTACAGCAAGGGTTGCTCACAGTAGCGTGCACACTGCATCTAACAGTGTCAGTGAGCATATCACATTGAAAGGCCATAAGAAAATTAATGACTTGAGATGACATAAGCTGACACAATTTGTAATTATTTGTTCAAATACAAAGGAATGGTTCTCTCTTCAGCTCAGATAATGGTGGTACTAGATTGTTGACTGCTAAATTTCGTATTTTAGGATTAGATAACAAAATTGATACCCATATTGGCACCAGACTACCAACTGCAAGGAAACAAAGACCATTATAGAAATATACTGAATAAAAAATGAAAGTTGAAAAGAATGAAGCCTAACAAACAGAAATCATTGCACTGATTTGAATTTCACATCCCAAAACAAATTAAGAAACTATTCTTAATTATTTTCCCAAAAAAGGAACAAAGACTTTAAACAATATAATTACCATACGCATTATAAGATAATATAGTTTCAGACATAGAACTATAGCAACCAAGAAACCCGTTGTACACAAGGAGAATAAACTGAGCAATAACAATAGAGCAAGTTACACTTGATATGGACCTAAAGTAGCTTCCAATACAATATGTGGATTTGATGCTTGAGAGGCTTTATTAGTGTAAGCCTTGAGTGCATCATCCCAACGCTGCAATTTCTCATACCTAAATACAGAGAACAAGTTGTGAATAATCCAGTACTACTAGCATCAACAGTAAAAGAGAATTTTCCCCACTGTCTTTTCAAGATGAGATTAAAAATAATTATACGAGAATAGAAAGCCAAGAAAGATGAGTTAAAAGTGCAGTAGAAGAAAAGAATCCTTCATGATTTATTTGGCAGAAAGGTAATATAAATGTTACGAGTTATTAATGTTCAACGATACCATGACTCCTTCAATTGAACATCTAGCTCTTTCTGAGCGTAGGTCAATATTCCAACAGCAGCCTAAAGGGGCAAAAAAAAGGATAATGAGAACAGAAAATCTCAGAGGATCAATGTGGATCAGAATACAAGACAACAAAAATCAGAGAACATTAATTTCATTTGAAGCTAACCTCATGCTGGTGTAATTGATTATTTATATGTATAAGAGCTTCAACAACAGCAACAGGGTTTGCATCCATCCTGTTAGAGCGTGCACCTTCAAATTCCATTTCTTTGTAATGCAAGGCCTTGGCGAATGCACGACACTGATATGGAGTAAACAAAATTAGAGATGCATGAAATACACAGTTAATCTCATAATGTACAACAAATGTAAAACGAGTGTATTGGTTCTAAGTTTGCAGAGTTCTCATTACAGCACACCTTTTCTGCTAGAGCCCCAAGCAGACGGATGTCTATAGGAAGAGGTTTCTCATCATGTTCCATGAACTCTGCCTGCAAGATAAGTTCACCGACACATAATAATTAATAACTACCATCTCGTACTTGGAATTCAATATCTTTCCTCAATAACAGGAATAGTACATGCAGAAAACAGGTATACCAAGTTGAGAAGTGTTGCGAGGATTTCTGGAGGAATATTTGGAGAGGAAAAAGCCATCTCTAAACTCTGAACTAGATGTTTCTGGCTGGTTGCATTCAGTTGCGACCAACAGCTAACAAAACCAGCAGCAAACAACTCCCGCCCAACAAAAGGCTGTAAAGCGGAAAATCAGAACCTGATTCCCAAAGAAAGATTAACACAGATGCAAATGGGTACCATACTTGTAACTGTGCAAGCCTTGCACAGGTTCGTAATGCTGGAGAAGGAGATTCTTTCAACAGTTCAATGCTCAAATGCCTCATCCATTCTGCCCAATCTTCCTTGGTACTCCGTTGAGAAGCCTCCCCAGCAGTGCGTAAACGAACATCATTGACCTGCAAGACAGATCCCAGGAAACTGCTAAAATTTGGGATAAAAATACCAATTCCAATGTAATCAAAATCAGGTATCAAATGATGAAGACAAGAATGATGGATGAGGACAAGAACAAAATGGCATTCAGAAAGGAATTTGTAATGCTGTACAACAATATTTCAGGGGTCGTAACATTAAAGAAATAGCATGCAGTCTACTCCCCCCCCCCCCCCCCCCCCCCCCCAAAACAAAAAAAAAATTGATAGAGCTCTATAGAAATGTACTGCAAGAATTTGCATAATTGTTTCTGTTGCATTTAACACCTACTATTTTGAAGTTCAGTTGATTCAACAACTACTTGTTTATTTTGATTCTATGCCCTTTTGATTATTTTGATTTCTTGACCTTCGCATCATTCCAACCAGCATATATTTTGAGAATATTATATAATACAATACTCATAAAACTGACATGTCATGCATGATATGCTGAGCAACAGACTGCCTAACCACCAAGGCTTTCATCTCACTTTATGCAAGAACCTTAGCTAGCAGCCTCGCACCTAGAAAAGGCTTGCCTAAGTTTCTTGACGACTAAGATGAACATAAAAGAAAGTATATATTACAGAGCTTGCAATTGTATATCATGAATACCTGATGACCTCTAAGTTGTTTCTGAGCGTCAGTACCATCTTCATAAGGGTCACTGTCCACATCGTTTAATGGATCACTGATTACCTCCACAGGAACTCGTCGACTTAATTGTTGTGCAGCTGTACTGCCCAAAATCAGTGGCTCACGTCTCCTCAAGCGTCCTTCAATTTCCTCAAACTCTTTATGCTGAAAACATAATTAATTTCAAGCTCAATCTCAAGATCAAGATAAGGTCCAGAGATAAAAATTGGAACTGGCAATGAAAGATACAGACCCGCAGCCGATGTTTCAACAGGAGCTTGTGTATTGATGGAATAAAGATGGTAAAGTCCTCCCCGAGGGCATGAGCAAGACAACAGAGTGCATCGACAGCATCCTTCCGCAGCTCATCATTCTTCCTGAAATTAGAAATCTACTTAGTTGAAGCTCAAGAATAACATTATGCAAGAGATAAGTAGAAGCTGGAGTAAAAAGATTCAAAATTGGGAAGCCAAAGCCAGCATATCAGCTTGAACCACAACAGGAGGATAAATTGCCAGGCTCAGTAAAAATCAAAGATGAAAACTGTCCCCACAATACACATGCCATCACATTGCAGTGCCACAAAAGAAGAGACCAAATTTACTAGCTGGAATCAGCCAAAGGAAAAAAAAAATTTTGCATTAAGTCATCTAACAAAAAATTAGTTCATCATAATCACACAAAAGATGTGGTACAGAACTTACAAGCACACAGACACACATTCATAGAAGCAGGGCGAAGGCCTGAAATCTAAGATTTTTGCTTCACATCACCAGGCTATAATGTTAAAATTGCGCACATATCCTTTAACATATGTTATCCTCACAACCCACTATTCTACTCTCATATATTCTGAAGTTGAAATCCAATATCAGGCTAATTTACAACTTCCACCAGCATCGTTCAAGTGACAGCAGGCAGAAAGAGAAATATCACTGTAACCCAATCCAAATGAAAGTTGGCTATTATTTAAAAGTAATTTTAAGAAAGCTTTAAATAAGATCAATTTCCCAGATGATTCATTACTCCCATCGCCAGCCAAGACCTCTATACCTAGGCACTCACACATGCACAAACATACATGAGGACACTTTTTGATTACATTATTTCAGATCAGGAAGTAGATACTAACCCGTCCAAGACAAGCTTTAAGTGATGCACAAGAGAAGAAATGTGACCAGTAACCTAACAAAAGAAAGAACCATAACAACTAAAGATATCAACCAAAGGGAATCTGAACAAAAGATAAGTGAATTTACTATTTTCAACTTTGCTGCTAGATGATCTTTAAATTGAACAATGTTTGGACACCGACCTGTACACGGGGGATCAATCTTGTCAAAGTTTTGATAGCAGCACGCCTAATATCCACCGGAGCATCCACTTTGAACAATCGAATAAGTGCGGGAAGAAGCAGATGCATATGTTCATCCAGCGTCCCTATATTGAATAATATGAGAAAAAAGTTTCCATTTGAGAAAAAGTTTCCACAGACAGATAGTAGGCACACGCATATTTAGGCCCCCTTGAGTTCTTAAAGGCATCCAATCCAAAAACTTCATCAGTCAGGTTAGAAACATTCTCTAACATTTCTTTCAAACAAGTAATCTCTCAACACGTACAAGTTCAAAACTGGGAACTACTGCAGGTCCTACAACCTTTAGTAGACAAAACAAATGGGACAAAAAGACTTTTAATCGTACAATGCAAGAATATATATGACTAGTTACAATGTGTTTTACTTCTAATTTGTAAAAGATAAAATCAGAGTATCAAGCATGGTTTTACTTCTGCTATGAATAAAATATTATAAAAGTTTGGATCCATAGTTCTGTACTCCAATATAAAGCTCAATACCTTCTCCCTATGTAATTCTCATGGCAATTATAAATCACAGGGGTACAGACTGGCAAAATGTTAAATATCAATGGAAAATTATTAAAAATAAAGAATCCCAACCTCCAAACACCTCAAGGGTATGGAGAATGTCAAGAACATAGGTGTAGTCATTACACCGTTCAGCATCACTTAAAACTTGAATGCAACATGGAAGAATAACAGGAAGGTGTGTTCTGAATTCATCGTTGAGAGCCAAGCAAAGCTGCTCCACAAGATGCAGAACCTGCTCATTAAGACCAAAAAAAAGGAACAGCAGGGGGAGAGGCACCGATGGTGAGGGTTAATAAAATGCAAAATATCAGGGCCGGGAGAAAAAAAAAATATGGCATGCTGATTATCACATCTCCCAAAGATAGAAGATAGAAACAATACCGGAAGGCCACGATAAGTACGATTAGTAGCTGGTATACTGAAGGATGACCATAATTCAGAAATTAGAGAGAACAATTCTTGCAAATATTTACGAATATGCTGCAAAAGAACATTAAATCTGATTTATATTGATATCCAGAAAAAGCCAAACTGTAATTGCATGTTCCAAACAATTTCACAACATCTATATCTACCTGGCGCACAATAGACACAAGAGTTCCAAGCTTCCATGTTATGTAATCCTTCAGATAATCATCACATGTACGAACAGTGTGAAAGAGATCTGGCAGAACCTAAAGATAAATTGCCACGTAGAAGCCACGATCATCAAACATAAAAGCCTCAAACAATGATTAAAATTCCAGTACAAGGACTGTGTCAGATATTAAAAACTCAGTAAGGACAGGACAAGCCTCACCCCCAACACCATAAGGTGATTATAAGTACTCCAAATTTCATATCAACATTTCCATTGCAAAAAAATAAATATTATAATTTTCTCCACCCCGCTCCCTCCCCGGGGTGGTTCAACGAAAACTACAATCAGACAATATGCCATAAAAAGAATTTACAGAGAAGAAAGTTTATTAGGTGACTAAACAAACCTTTGGTAAGTAAGGAACACAGCCAAGACCCATTGACTAACCTCGCACAAAGGAAAAGCAAATAATTAAACCACATACGAAAATAATCAATATAACACATAAAAGAGAAGATTCCTTATTTTTGAGGTACCTTGAATATGAACATAAGAGACCCAACAACCTTTTGGTGATAGCTAGCGAGTGAAGGATCCCTAAGTATTCGCATGAGAGAATTAATAGCAACCTGCATGCAAAAGAACATAGATAAAAATATTTAACTAATGGGAAAAAAAAGGAGCAAGAAAGTTAATGAGTATTCATCACGTATAATTAATACAGTTGAATAATAATCTTCAGATGTAGCAAATGATGGCCAAAGGTCCATTGGAAATTCATCCATTGGTTGAATGTGTTGGCCTGAATCACTGGCGGCACGGGTAACTTCTCCATGTGACCCAGATAATTGTTGATTTCGTTTATGTGCATGAGGATCCAGAGCACCCATAATCCCAAGAACCTGGCAAAGAACAAGAAAACTTTTAGCATGATAAAACATTTAGAGGATATAAAATAAGCATTCTTGTCCATAAATAGCTACCTTCAGCACTTCACGTCTTGTAGACCACACTAACTCACCATTCAACATTTTCAAGAGCAACCCAAGCAATTGTGGGTATTCATTGTATGGAGTTATCACATATCTGCCAAGACCATAGACCGAAAAGCCATTTAGACCATAGACCAAAAAGCCCTCTAAAAATACATACCTAAGATATTACAAGTATTAAAATCAACAATGTCTATGTAGGAGAAATTTTCTTCAACAACAGTAGTAGTGTCTATGTAGGATAAAAACTTTCCCAAGTAACTACAAGTTTACTAAGCATCAAGTTAGTTTACTGTTGCAGAAATATTTCATCATTGAGATAGTAAGTCCTAAGCAAAATTAGAAAAAACATTTTGTTCAACATGAATAGTTAAATGTCAGAACCAAGTAACAAAAACCGACTCCAAAATATTTGCTTCATTGAACAGACAATCACTATTTTGATCTGTGTCATAAAAAACATAGCTCACAATAAAATATAATAGTCCAACAAGGTATAGAATTTAAAGAGACAGAAAGCAAATGCTACATACCCAGTACTCTGTACAACTTGACCTAATGTTGAGACAGCCACTTCACGTTTTGTGACAGCAGCTCCATCCAATAGAGCTTCGACAATTAAAGGCATAAGTTCGGATATATACTGTCTCATTCCAAAACCACCCTAAACAAATTTTACAGCACAAAACCATATAAGATGAAACTACAAACAAGTTAAAAAATGCTTAATAACAAGAGACTCGTAGAAACTTGACATTCTTTTCTAGACCCAAGGATTAGCAGGCCGTTGGCAAACAAGAAATTTGTATCCTCCTCTACCAAACATGTTCCGGTCTAGAACACGATTTAATTGGAAATGAACATGTATACACCAATATTCACATGATAGCCTGTCAAATTATGCACAGCACCAAGCCCCCACCCTTATACTAAAAGGCTAAGCAAAGGCTATCATACATAATAGGAAACCTATCTTAAAGTACAGATTCACCCACCACTCTAGCAAGATCTCCCACAGTTACAAGAACTCCACTAATAATACCATTATTGGCATTGACCCCAGTGCCCTCAAGAAGTCTTGCTACGAGAGCCTGAAAAATCAAATCACCAAATGAGAGAAGGCAGAAATGAAAAAACCTCTAATCAGAATGAACAGAACTGGCAAATGTTAAAATCAACACATAAATAAGTATGCCTTGTGTATTGGAGCAATGTATGGACGTATTAATCTTTCACAGTTCCGTATTAAACAGCCAAGTAGCTTTGCACTTTCCTCTCTGCATTTGTTATCTGCACTGCTGACATTGCAACAGTCATCAATATTTGACACCATAAAGTATAAACTTAAAGCAAAAGATGTTCTTTCATCTAACCCTGACTCACATACACACCCAACTAAAAATTTCAACCAATTACTATTGATAACTGTTAATCTTTCACGGTTCTATCACCCTTCGAAAATCACCTCTGCTCTAAATATGTCAACAACTGAATAAGATGGCGACGAAGTGCAGGAAGAACATATGCTGGATTTTTTTCTGATAACCTCCCAGCCACAGAGATTGCATACTCTCGAACATCAAAATCCTGATGCAACAGAAACATTCAGATACTCTCAAAAGACAAGACAAAAAAAATTCTAAGATTTAATGGGAGGAAATATCATATTGCAGCATGTAAATATTCAGAAGAAATATTGACAATTTGCAAAACAGTTTCATACGAGTAGAACAACATAGCAACTTGGATGCACAGGAAAGAAACTCCAAACAAAAAAACACGCAAATATAGTTCTTCAAACATGTCTAATTGCACATAAATATATACAACTCTAGAGAAGATTAACCAAAATAAAAGTTCAAGTTGTAAGACCATTGGAAAAGAGTCCTTTAAAGTACAATAACTTCAAAAAAGACAAATAGTAGTGTTTAGGGGTGATTTCAAACAAGTTACAGTCATGAAAAATTTTGGGGATAAGATTGGAATGTTTATTTTTAGTGCATTTCAGAGCAAAACTAAATGATCAAGCTAGTTCTAGTAAACACAATTATGATTGGAATTTTTATTAGACTGAATTTCACATGCCCTTTTTCTGTAAGTATGCACTTTAAAACCAAAGGTTAAATACACTAATTCACTTGTTTCAAAGATTCTAATCAGTTGTAAACATTTTTTCCTCTTATCTCCATTCAATTAGTAAAATTTTCTTTTTTTTCCCCTTTCTTTTTCAATATAATTAGTAAAGTTTTCTTATTTTCTCTTTAAATTTAAAATAAAAAATTATAGTCAAATGAAAAATAAAAAAATACCTTACAGATAACCAGATTGTTCATAGTGCAGATTTCACTGGTATGGAGAACATAAGGTAATTGTCTCAATTCACGTTGCCACTAGAAAGGCTAACCCCACCAAGTGCAGAATAACAATTTAAGCATTTTCTTAAACACACATAACTATGCTAGGACATGGCCAATGTTTAGTTCAAATCCTCAATGCTGTATTCTATACAAGAAAATGGAATCCATCCATTGTTCTTTTGAGGATACCAATTTGGATTGCAGTTTGGTGTAAATATTAATGCTTAGTTGAGCTACTTTGGTTTGTTCCTCAATTAGCTTAGCACAGATTTCGAAGGACTTTGGAACAGAAGGAGGTGATATTCTACAGATAGTTTGAATGAGGCATGCAATAAAACCATCGCTATGGATTGTTTAAACTGACAGAAAGAATCCAATTTTTCAACCCAAAAAAAAAAAAAAAAAGAGGTTTGAAATACTTCGGAGAAGAATAATGT
The DNA here is from genome assembly GCF_022201045.2 of Citrus sinensis. Lineage (NCBI taxonomy): Eukaryota > Viridiplantae > Streptophyta > Magnoliopsida > Sapindales > Rutaceae > Citrus > Citrus sinensis. The sequence continues at coordinate 1,678,274 of NC_068563.1, read as the reverse complement.
ATTCACTTCTCCATGGGCTTAGGTTTCAACAGCATTCTGAGGAAATTCTGGAAGCTTTCCTTTTAACGATTCAATTTTTTCTTTCCTTGCTGCCTTGTATTGTTCACTTTAATATAGTTTTGTTTGCATAGCAATCTGAGGAATTTTACTTCTTATCAAAAAGAAAAAGGGAAACAAGCTACATGACAACAATGAAGCCATGCACAGACTGCATCCTGCAGCCTGAAACAACTTTCAGGCAGATTTCTGGACCAAATAAAGTTAAAATAGTTATTGTAATTAGATCATTGGCTTCAAACATAGAAGTTAAAAGGTCAATCTGATAGAATATTGCAAATCACCGTACCTCATCATTTAAAGCAGCAAAAATTGCACTCAGACAATCAGCCTGTGCTAAAAAATCATCAAAACCTCTGTTGCCATATAGTGAGGAAAAGATAGAATGGCGAACGGTAACATCAGCATCAGCAACGGCTGCAATGAGAAGCTTCTCCACAAGCTGCAGAAGTCCAACATATGAGAAACAAAGAGATACAATAGACAGCTGCACTCAACGATAACCAAGAAGGATACACACTTTGTAACATTTAAAAATAATATAAAACACCCAATTTTCTGTAATCAAACCTCCTCTATAAGACGGCGTCGCTTCCCCCCAGTTCGATTAGACCTACTAGCACCAAACTGTGTAAATGATACACCAGAGAAAGAATTTGCAACTAATTTGCAACAACATAAAGCTGCATCTTTCCGTGTGGCTTTATCCTCATCATCCAAATATAGTACAACTGAATCTCTAGCAAACTCAAGAAGATCGTGGCCCTGGACAATATAATAGCTTCAGAGTAAATTTGAGGTTAACATAGGTTTCATATTAAAGATTATCTGTATAGAAACCTTGAAATTAAAGCGAGCAAGAGTCTGCAAAGCAAGTTGCACTAGAGCTGAACCATTAAGGTCTGAAACTTGCTGAGGGATATTCATCACATTTCCTCGAATGGCAGTAGCAGCTGGCCTTGCCTGCGAATAATGGGATTTCGACAGAACAAATGAAATGCAATCTAGCAGCCGATCTTGGATAGTTGGCAGCAACGAAGGAATACTGAAACAGAAATCAATGTCAGGGAAGGACTAAATCCTTAAATCATACAATCAACCTGGGGGAAAAAAATCTTAACGAGAAGTACAGGGATGCCCAAAGTTGTACCTGACAGTGATTTGTTCAAGAGCATCAACAAGTGTGGTGGAAAGACCAGCAGAAAACATAATATCCAAAAGACCACGAACATGAGGCTCCATCACAGGACCCATGGCTCTTGCAATATTTCCAACACAAGCCAATGCCTCTAGAGAGGGTTTACCTCTACGTGGAGCAATCTACACGTAAATATTCCAACAATCAGAAATCTAGTTTCCTAGCAAATGAAACAGCATAGCTCAATAAATTGCAACCATGAGAAAATATGACAAATCAAAGTTATGTGACTTAATACAGCCAACTTCCTCCATGTCTTACAGCTTCACGTAAATGAGATGTAATTGTCGGCAAATAGTGGAAAAGTTCCCCATCCAAAGCACCAGCCATCTCCCCAAGGGCAATGAACCCGCTGTCACGTTCAGCTGGTATTCGCAGAACCGTGAGAATGTGATTCATGCATATCTGCAAGATATCACAATTCCATGCACATTATTGTGGAAATAAATGTTATATAAATAATGATGATTTCATCCAAAATTTCCTCCATACCAGCAACAACTTTATCATTAAAAATGGAGCAAATTCCAAACCTTTAAGTAGTTTGTAACAAATCGATCTCGCAAGAAATGGGCAATGCGAGGTAGCAGTGAAGTTATGCTAAGGCGAACAAGCCGATCCCGGTGCTCTAAGTATCTCAGAACAATCTCAGCAACTTCTCTATACCTTGACATCATGAACTCTCCCGTATTTCTGTCCAGATAGCGTTTCAATATTACCCACAACAAACACTTAAAATAATTAAAGAAAAACAGTGGTGATGACAGCCAGATTGTTATATCTTTATATATGCAATAATTATTTAGCAAAAACTGGACATTTTGATGAAGGGATATAATGTCCTCACACTAAAAGTCAAACCTCTTCGGGAAATGCATTAACAGATAATGAATGAGAATAAGCTACATCAAAATGTTTAAAAAAATAAATAAATAAGCCCATGTAGAGGATGTCTCAAACGTCTGTCTATTCCAAAGCACCATATGAATCAAACAAGCAGACACACAGATGCAAACATATATACCCAAGACACCACAGCGAGCAAAGAACAGTTTTCAAAGTCTTGGTTTTAGCAGCCAGTTTTATGTTTTGGTATTGGCTTCGCTAATTTAATCCATTTCCCACAACAACAAACTTTTGTAAGATTAGAGAAACAAAAACAGAAGTAGCATCAAGTAGCCAACTAATTTTTTCCTAAATGGAAGACATGGACCGATTCGGTGGATGCTTATAGTTCAATCTAAGCATAAAAAACTTAAAGGCTACAGTAGTTCACACAGGTGACCACAAAATCCTCTTCAAAGTTTTCTTTCTTTGACTACCATATGCACTTCAACTTGGCAATTAACACCATAGCAATGGACAAGAGGCAATCATAGCAATCACAAGAAAAGAGAAACAACTGGTAAATTTGGAAACGAGGCAATCAACTTTTTTCACAGAAAATCTACTCAAACTAGAAAAGGAAACAGCTTCACTAGCCAATAAAGTTTTTGCATTACACATATCTCTACCTACCTCAAGAGCTCCCCAACCGCAAGTAAAGAGCCATGTATGCTGTGTACTGGAGCATTTCTACCGAGCCCATCTTGAGTAGCCTCAAACATACGATAATACCTGTCACAAAGATTATAACTGGTCTTATTTCCCTCAAAAAAAAGTGAAAAGAACAAGAACACAGAAAGCTTTTTCAATGTGTTTAAAATGCTGTCATTATGCAAGCACAAAGCAATGATAATTAAATTAAGCTAAGTCTAGGGAGCAATGGAACTCTACAGGTAGTTGAAAATAAGAATGAACCAGTTACTGAAGAATAATTATGAAATAGAATCAAATAAGATCATTCTATTTCCAAATAATTTTTTGCTAGCTCCTATGGAGACAATGTTGAACATTCAGTCTCATTTCTCTATCTACGTGCATGGAGAGTGGGGTATCATAACAGTCAAAGGACACGGTAAAATTGATCAAATAAGGCAAAATCTCACATGGTAAATAGAACTTCAACTCAATTCACAGCATGTATCTCACCGCAATACTATAACACTTTAAAGCAGAGTTTTGCATTTTCTCTATACTTGTTTCCTTTTACTCACTAAAAACAAAGTTTTCACCTTCAAATTTTACTTTTTTTTATGAACCTGAAAATTGCATTGATAATGAAAAATTAAAACAGAGAGTAGACCAACTGTCCAATGAGCAAACAAAAAACAGAAGCTTTTTGTGCTATACAAAAGCATACCCAAATATCCCTACACGTTGCTATGCCAACTATAACACGCTATCTCAAAGACACCGAAGCCCAAAGCAAGAAGACGCACCCACTGCTATCTAATTAAAAATTTCAAAGATATGTAACTAACCACTGCACACGCCAACGTGTCTCACGCTTTTCAATAACCCGAAGGCAAGCGCGCAATGCCTCTACAGCCCGCTCTCTAACAGCCAAAGTTGGATCCCTCAATGCAACCCAAATTGCATCTACAAATTCAGCTACATGAACATTGAACACGGTTGAAGCATTCTCTGCCATTTCCTTCATGGATGAGAGTTAAAAAAAATATATATCCTTGGTAAGCAAGATAATTACGATAATTACATAAGAGTTTTAATAAAAAGAAAAACTAAAATTCCTGATGATGAAAAAAAATTGGGCTAAGAACACATCATTTTCTACATAAAAAAATTTTTTGCAGGCCAAGTTCACATCTAATTCACATAACTTATATGTTGACAAATTTCACGTGCTAAGTTACCATCTATTCCCCATAGACATCCAATAAGAAAAAAATTAAAAGAAAAAATACAGAAAACATGCAGTTATTGTGTGCAAGAGCAGGCCGAAATGCCCATACTTACTTTCAAGATCAAGACAGCAGCAAAACGTCGATACTCTACTCTATCCCCACGAAGCCAATCCAGTGCCATTTTCACCTGCAACCAATTAACACTGTTCATTCTGTGGTGCTCGTACAGAAACCATACACAACAACCCAAGAAAACACAGAACAACAAACCTGAAATTCCACTTCATCAGCAGTCATCGCACCACCTGCCCTCGCTAGATGACCAAGAACTTTACTAGCAAGAACCAAAATCTCACGATCACGCTTCACCTCGAACACAGTCCTCATATAATTAGAGAACTTTGAAACCTTGGAGGCGTTTTCACCAAGTGCCACATCTATTAACTCATCAATCGCCCTTAAAGCCCCCAAATTTTCAGCTGCATCATTGCTTTCTAATAGTCCAGAAATTCTATCATATAATTGATCCATAAATCGTGAAAAAGCTTCTCCACCAAGATCACGTGCTTGTTCTTCTATATGTTTCCTTAAAGCTAATGAAGCACCCTCCTATAAAACGATAGAAAATAACAAACTATAAGCAGAGTGTGATATACTGCTTAAAATGTTGTTGTTTACTATCAAAATATAAAGTTTAAGACAACAAAAGAATCTGCCAACGATAGCAAAATCAACAAATTTTACTGCTTTTTCTTTTCATTTTCTAAGCAATTGTTAACTGAAATGGTTTTCAAGTACTAGCTTCAGTATCACTAACCAGAAGTTAATTTCAGTACAAAGACATGAAAATTGAAGCCTAATTCAACATCTTCTTTCATTTCCGGAATTTTCTCAGGAAAAAAAAAACTGAAAAGGATAAACTAATTTTACATTTTCTTTCTCTCTCCTTCTCCTAAATGGTTATATTAAAACGTATGGCAAAATTCTCCTACAAGTATGTAATTTTCAACTACCTGGCTAAAACTGGGAAGAAATAAATCAACTAATTTGACTTCTCCTTTTTCACATCAACTGAACTGACTTTAAGATACACCTACTAGCCTCCAGGGCCAGTACCACCAAAACAACCAAACTTCTACATTTTCCGCAATTTTCTCCAAAAACAAACAGAAAATATCATGCACCTTAGGGTTACCATTAGTGCAGCAGTTTTCAACTACGAAACTGGAACTTAGACAAAACCAAATCAACTAATTTCACTCTTCTTCCGTGATCAACTATACTGACTTTTAAGAGAACCTCTACAAACCTCCGGTGGCAGCACCGCTACTAACAAGGACCAAAATTCAACATTTTCAGTAATTTTCTAGGAAAACAAACGGAAAAGATCATATACCTTAGGGTTGCCATGAGTGCAGAGGTCAGCAAGGATTCTATTAAGCGCATCCAAGCTACCGCCGCCAGCGCCGGGCGCTGGAGGCCCGATGTAGCGCAGCGACTGCGACGTGGAGGCCATTGATTGGCCGTCCTCCCAACTCCTTAAACCCTAAATTCTCTCAATTTGTTGAAGACACTATTTTATAAGAATCAGATCCTCTCTCTTTTATCTTTAGACATTGATAAATAGAAAATATTTTCAGTGATTGCTGTGGAATTTTTGAGAGTGCAGTTGGCGTTTATGAGTTATGAGTACGCGTGATAATTACAGGCCGCCCTCTCTCAAGCTTTAGTTAGTTTAGTGGGGCGCGGCTCCCTTACAGAAAACTGTAACTAACAGCCAAATAATGTCATTCGTCGGACTACGAGTCAGAAATCCAACGGCTGTGAGAATATAACAAAAAAGAATGCATGTGGTGCCTGCAAAGGTGACTGGGTAGCCGATACCCTTAACCAATTTTGACCATTTGTCACGATTAAATTGGATTTATTATAAAAACTATCGGATTAGAGGGTCCAGCTACGGTGTAAATGTGGTACCGTGTCACAGTTAAATTCAGTCGTTAAATGTAATTAAATAGTTAGGGTCCACAGACATCCAACAGGGACCCGGAACTGTTGCTGTGTGTGGCGTACGTTACGTTAAATGTAACGTAGCACCAGCCTTGTATTATACTTAGTATAATATCATATTAATATCAAATTAGACTATATTAAATTAAATATAAGTGAAGTTAATTAGAACAATTAAATTTATTTAAATTATATTTTTTTATATGATGTATATTTTACCTATTAAATAAAATATTATTAAAATAATTAAATATAAAATTATTTATTTATCAAATGTTAATGTTTTACATAATATTCAAATGATAAATGAAATGTCTCTTAATAATTATTTTGTTAATACATATACTATACTATTAACTAATTATTATTTTAACATTAAATATTAATACAAATAAATAAATGAAAGAAGATGTCATAAGTAAAATAAAAAATAAATTACGTCATTTTTTATGGAATCGTGAATAAAAATAAATAAGCAAAAAATTAATTAATAACAATAAATAAATAAATAAAGAGAAATCATAAGAGGACAAACATTATTTAATTTAATCCTATTTCAACGCATGTGAGAATTAGGATAACTACTCATCTAATCATAGGATTAAATTTGAATTCAGTCCACTCAATCTAATCTAAGTGAGCTTGCCAAACATTATATACACACGCGCACATATACTTTGTATTATTGTATTGGTAATTTACTATATTAGACTTCAAGTTTTAATTTTTTTTAAAATTAGGTTTACTTAAATGAATAATAAACGAATTTTAAATGAATGAACCGTATTAAAATAGTTTATAACTTATTTATTAAATGAATTCTAAACAAATAAATAAGTTAATGTCCTCAAATACGAATTTGATTCGTTTATAGCAACATGATTTTCCAAAGCAAAGAGAATTATTATATTGTTCCATGAAAAAAAAGAAGCGTAAATTAGGCACAAGTGGAGCAAGCAAATGATATAGGATTTAGTTTTAGAGTGGGGATTTATTAAAACAAACAGCAATAGCAAAAACGACGGCAGTCCACCAAAATTGTGCCACCATAACATGCAATGTGATGCAAAGCATACAACTTACTTTCCCGAGCGCATAGCATAGCATGCTTTCTCATTCAAATCATTAAAAAAAACAAGTGTGAGTGAAGTGGTTCGATCTCGTAATGACACATCACAGGAGTTTAATTTAAATTTTCTTTTTTAAAGTTTGAGTGAAGGCATTTTTTTTTCTAAGGAGGGGAGTTAACGTCCCTCAAATATTTGAGAGAATTAAAATCTGAACGGTGTCATATCAGAGTTGATGTAAACTGATCTCAGTAACTATATGATTGTAAATATCATAAGCAATAATCTCCTAAAAAAAAATCATCAAAAGAAACAGGATAAAAATAAAAATTCAAGAGAGACACCAAATAATAACAGATCATTTCAATACTCAAGTTCATCAATCCTAAGAACTCCTCTGTAGGACTGACTATGATAGCCATTAAAAATAAACGGAGAAAACAGTATAGGAGGTCCATAAAATGAATGTGAAGCTACAAATTAATTGATTAGCAGACCATGATTCTGTAAGTGCTTTACTAGAAGGTTTTGAAGACAAATGACACAAAATCAGTAAATCTCTAGAAAATGCATGAAAGCAGACAATCTTAAATAGAAAAATTGAAGGTTTAAGGAAAATAAGTACTTCACTAAAAGGGATTCTGATACCATAATCTAAACAAACACAATTATAAACAAATTTTCTGGTTCTTCAAGGGACCAGGCCTCCGAGTTCAAACAATTTTACTGAAAATTCGTCAGGTGTTTTCTTCTTTCCAAAACAGCCTGTAGAATTGGAAACAAGCTATTGTCTTCAAAATTCAGCTCACGAAGACTGGGTAGTACAGCCGTGCGTTCTTCCATTTTCTTCTTTAAAAGACACATCAAACGCTGGATGTAAAAATAAACGAGATGTTGAAACAGACAACCGTCTGTAAGGTTGCAGGTTCTAATATACATGCTGACCCACAAAAAACTCTTGCTCCCAGTGCTTGGAATCATGGATCCATTTCATTTTAATTTTGTTGAAGATTGCGAATTGTTTTGCCTTTTGATTAGATTAGACGTATAATGGAATCGGATTACGGACCCCGAGAGGGTCCGGAAACAAGGGATACATACAAACGAACAGTCTTTTGTGAAAGCAAAAACAGTACTCTGCAAATCCTCACATTTTGTCCCTTGAGATACGAAAGGATACAATTTCAGCCATATCTTTTCTCTTTCTTTTTTGCCCCTCCTCTCCGTTCAGCAGTCTCTATTATTTGTATATGGCAATTTACAAACTGCACCCACATTGTTTAAATTTTTATTCGCAATTTCATGGGCTTATGAACTAAGGAAACTTCGAAACTCTTTCAGATAAAATGATATATACTATTGTCGCACCAATTATAAGCAAATAAGCTAAAGAGTCTGACTCAACTGCATGCATCACTTGTTGCCATGTTCATGGAGGATATCAAAGTAGATTGAAATAAGAATCATCATAAGATTTGACTTGACAAACAGAATTAGATCACACTAGGGTTCACAGATTACAATCAATCAATCTATGCTAAACTAAACTCTGTCAGCGACTAAATAGTGGTGGTTCAGTTACATTAGCATTGTAAAGCTGCACAATGCAAAGAAACAGTGACCGGTGACTTTTCTGGTTGTCACGGAGAAGTAACTTGTTTCCTGATCCTGCTTGAACGTCGAACAGGAGTTACAACCTCATCGTCTCCATGTCCCTTCAAAAACCAAAAAAGCAGCAACAAAACACATAAGAAGCAGTTTTCGAGTTGTTGAAATTGTAAGTACGTGATTCTAATCATGGCAAAGACACTTACATGCTTGCTGGGCAGCTTCTCATACGTAGTAAAGCTACCATAAGAGTAAGAACTCAAAGAGATATCTGATGAAGCAAGAGACTCTCTTCTATAGCTTCTTCGTGACTTCCTTTCTTGGCTTTGAGCTTCACTTGAGACTTTGAGTCCTTTGCCGTGTGATGAACTCTTGAAGCTGCTCATTTCTGATGGGCACGACTCTCCTAACATCATATCATCAGCCTCTGTCTGCCAGTTCCTAGAAGCTGGATTCCCCGGCAAAGTATGCTCCGCGGCAACTGAAATTGGACTGGAATCCAATTTCTTGGTCACCACAGATTGAACCACCGCAGGACTTGTTGCATTTGGAGTTGTGATTTTTGATTTCTTTGTATGGATGAAGAAAGCCGTCACTGCAAGCAGATTTAGCAGCACAAGAGAGGTAAACCCAAGTCCAACATCTATGTTACTCTGTGGCTTGATATCATGGTTAACATCAGAATGAACTGTTGTTTCTTCAGTCTGCTTGGCTTCTGAATTGGCATTTTCGATCACTTCAGCTGGTGGGGTTAAGCATACCTCTTCTGATTCTGGTTCAATGTGATCTTCTACAACTTCATCATTGTCGTCATGTGCTCCATCAATGTCTTGATGCACTTGCTCTTCTAATTCTGCACTATTATCTTCTTGTGGATCCTCTTCAATCTCAGCTACTGAATTGGCAGTTTTGACCACTTGAGCTGGTAAGCATACCTCTTTGGATTCTGGTTCAGTGCGATCTTCTACAACATCATCAATGTTATCACGTGCTCCATCAATGTCTTGATGCACTTGCTCTTCAAAATCTGCACCCTCATCTTCTTTTGGAATCTCTCCAACCTCCTCCTCATTGGCTTCAATCTCTCTATGACTCTCTTCCAATGGTTCAGCTTTGACATCTTTGTCCTTTACAGGTGCCAGCATATACTCTTGATACTTAATTTCAGCAACAGCATCCATGTAACCAAACTTCAGGTACCCATCAGCCATGTGATTCTGCTCCAGCAAAGAAGTCAGATTACCATATTGCAAAGGTCCCAGTTTATGCATTCCTCTCAATTCAAAAATGAGATTGCAAATGTAAGTGAAATAATTGCTAGCCCACAACCAAGATTTCCGTACCAGATCCTCAAAGTTCACTTGGGCAAATTCAGTGATTTCAGGTGGGAAATACAGGTTTGAGAGGGTTACATCTTTTAGCATAGATAGATCGGTAACTGTTGAATCAGTAACCGAAGTAGACAAACAAACAAACAACAGAGCTAAAAGAAGGGCCACAACAATTGTTCTTGTAAAGAACTTTGACTTGGGTTTGTGCGTACTAGTGGGGATTGGACTGGTCTCTTCCTCTTCTTCTAGTGATTCTTCTCCTTCTTTAACTGTTTCATCTGACGAATGCTCAGATTCTTTCTGTGAATCCTCAGACAGATTTTCACTAACTTCACTGTCTGACAAGTTTTCTGAAATAAGACTCTCCTCGAGCCGCTTACCATCAATGTCCCCAATCCTTGGGTTTGGCTTATAGTGGAGAAACTGAGGTCTGGGTGACAGGTAATTGGTTTTAGGATCATAAGGTGGCATCAAAGGATCTGCATCAAGTGGTGCCAACACAGGACTTGTTGTTGAACAAGAGGTTATAGGACTTGTCTTGAATGTTGGATCAAGATTAACACAATCCTTATCAGTAACATGCCCCCATGAAGAACCAGCATCATTCTTCAAATCTAAAGGCAGCTCAGAATCAAAACCTGAACCACTTTCCAAAACTTCATTGTGACCCATATCAGTGATTGTTAAGTCACGTGAAGCCTCAATCGTCGTCTCATCCAACCCCCTCTCTAGCTTTGGTAAATCATCTTCAATTAGCCTACTTATAGCATCAGAAAATGAAACGGTCTTCTTTTTAATAGAGGTGATCTCCGGCTTCACTATGTTGCCTTCCATTACTTGGCTTTTTGCTTCAGAGGATGAAGTCGGAGATCGAAGTGGCTCATTTCTCTCAACCAAGATTTTCTTTCTTGGTGATGTAGTGAACTTTGAAGCTGCAGAAATTGTAGGTGACATGAAATTCTTAGTACCCTTGGAAACAGAAGCTGGAGAGTGGACTCTTCCGGGTTTTAAACTTGAGATTTTGCTGTTCTCTTTGTCCTCGTAATCACGCATAGAGCTTGAATTTTCTCTGCCAAATGAGCTTCTTCTAGGAAAATCTGCATCACTTCAAACACAAGAATGAGTATAACTCAGAACCCATAAACCAAAAAGATGGTCTAGTGTGTTTGTTTGTCAAGAAAGCCAAGTATAACATAAAGAAAATAACTCTATATACAAACAGAAACTGGTGCTATTTGAGTTCTACATAAACGATCCGTATCTAGGTGTCTAAAAGGAAAAAAGATTCTTTCTTTACTCTCAAGTACAACTACATTATTAATTTAGACAAATTTCAATTATCCACGAAAATTTTCCCCGTACGCATTTTCCATTTTCACAAACTGAGGAAGTGTTAACAAATGAACATTGATTAAGCATTTCAGTTCATCCTTTAGAATCCACAAACAGAAACATAAAATAACAACATCCATTTTATTTCCCTTTTCAAAACGTGTAAAAGGAAAAGATTCTTTTTCTTTTTTAATCTGAGTGTCAATTTAGACAAATTTCACAATAAAGTATCTATCCTTACATACATTGTCGAGGAAAATTTTTACCAGTAACCATTTTCGATTAACACAAAACAGAACACACTTAACTACCCACAATCAACTCTTTTTCCAACGAGCATTGACTAAAGCATTTCAGTTCATTCTTTTTAGAACCCACAAACGTAAACATGTGATACATCCATTTTCTTTCTAATACCCACAATTTTCTTGGAACCAAACAAAAAAAGACATCTTTGACACCAAAAGCGCACACAATAAACAAGTAAAGGTGAAAATATTGGAAACTGAACCTGAAGGGCTGTTAGCAGGCGTGTTAGGATTAAACCCGCCTCTCGAATTAGCTAAAATCGATGATGGCTTCGGAAACGGATTCCCACTAAAGCTCCTTCTCATGGGATCTTTACTTTCTGAGTTTCTCGGGCTAGGGTTTGGTTTCATTGATGATATTGATGAACAAGAAGAAGAAAGCTTGTTTGTTGTGGCCATGAAAATTTTGATTTTTTCAGAGATTTCAAGTTTTCTGGGTTGGTGATTTTGTCAAAATATGGAAAGAAAATGAAAGCTTTGAACCAAAATACAATCTTCAGAGATCTTGATGAGAATGAAGAGAGAGAAAGGAATTGGTAACGGCTAGTTTTCTTAGTTGGGAAGATTTAAAATGGTAGGCTTTCGACCGTTGGAACTAAAATAGATGAAAACTCAAGAGGTTTGGAGCCGTTGGATAATGTCCTCGTTTGGAAGGTTCGGATTTGATGAAAGAGTATATAGCCGTTGGTGATCTATTTGTATTAGATTAGGAATTTAATAATAGGATAAGATTATTTGTAATCTAAAAAGGGTTAATTTTGTCCTGCCCCCAAATGTTTCAATATTTTTCGCCACATACCCATATGTTTCGAAAATACTCACTCCACGTCCAATTCCGTTATTTTGACCGTTTATTCTAACGGTCAAAGGGTAAATTTAGAAATTTATATCCTAAATATTATTTGATGATGATAAATTAAATTTATTTGATAATTTAATTGATGTAATTATTATTAATTACCTTTAAATAAAAATTTTTACTGTAAACATTAATTATTAAATTAACATTTTATCTCATTTTGTTTTTCTCTAATTCAAGATAAGGGGTATTTCGGACATTTACTTAAATTTCAAATAGCTTCGTTAAACATAACGGTCAAATTAACGGAATTGGGTATGGAGTGAGTATTTTCGAAATATATGGGTACATGGCGAAAAATGTTGAAACATTTGGGGGCAGAACAAAATTAACCCATCTAAAAATTATTTTGAAAATTTTATTTTAATAAATTATTTTATTGTAAAAGTATTTATCATATAAATTAAATTATTTTTTCATTCACGTGAGAGAATAAAACGTTAAGGATGTGTTTGGTAATATTTTTCACTCAATATTTTTTTACTTTTCAAGAACAAAAATTAAAAAAATATGTTTGATAGACAATTTTGTAACAGTAAATTGAAAACAAAGAAAATAAATTCTCATTCTCTATTATTTGTGAAGAAAAGTTGGAGAATGTCAATTCGGAGTTCTCCAACTTTAAGAGAACAATGAAAAAATGTAAGAAAAAAAAAAGGAGATGTGTTAGTGACTTATGTTCCTAGGACCCACATATAAATCTCATTTAATTTTCTTTCTTTCTTTCTTTATTAAAATCTTATCCCTCTCACCCCGCAAGCTCCCTAATAAAATATTTTCATACATAAAAATAATTTACACAATTTGTGTTCAACTTTTAATTATTAAATTATAAAATAATATATAATTATAACCGTAAATTTATTTTATTTGATCAAAAGTAAAGACTAAATTAATGTAACTAAAAATTAGTTTGGAAGTAGTATGGTGTGATTTACTTATGTCATGTATAATGATTTTTTAATATATTTTTTTCCTTTCTCTTTAATGTTTTAACTAATGGCCATTGTTACAAACATGCAAATAATTAGGTATATGTGAATACAAAAATAATCTTTCATTTATTTTTTTATAGTATTTTTTGGAATGTAAATTTGAAATGCCCAGTTGTGGGCGGGTTCATTTACATTTTATTTTATTTAAATTAATAATAAAAAATAAAAGACTAATAAAAGAAATTGAATAATATATAGTTCAAAGATGTGTTTTATAAAATATTATGCCAAACAGATTTTCATTATTTTTCATTCTTTCCAAAAAACAACTAAACACATTTTTATTATTTTTCATTTTCATCTATTATTTGAAAATAAGCTGCTAAATACGTTTTCAATTTAAAAAATATCACATCAAAACACATATTTTTTTCTTTCATAGAACAAATATAAAAAAAAAACACTAATTAAAAAACAACAGCACACTAAACTTCATATAGCACTCTTAAAAGATTTTATCATTAAATCAACTAACATTTATATTTGGGGAATGAAACTGGGTGATCAAGATAAGGTATTTGCTCATACATAATTGTACTCTCCTTAAGTAAAAAGTGAGCAAATAGTTGATAGGCTACCAGGATGTTAGCACATCACCTCGACCAATAGATTATATGGTTATCTCGAGCAACATGTTATTTGGTTACCTCGAGCACATCATCTCGACTAAGAGATTATTTGGTCACCTTGAGCATATCACCTCGATAAGGAAATTAATTAGTGATCTCGAGCAAATCATCTCGACCGGAATATTACCAGGAAACATGACTCATCAAAACAAATCTCACTTATTTTCTCTTAATTATTAGGGACCATACTCTTAGTGGGCTGAAAATTAGTAATTTTCTTAAGAATTTTAGGGGAGATGATAAAAACTACTATAATTTCCTATAAATACCCTTGGAAAGGGAGGGAAAAGGGGGATTCTTTATGCTCTCTCGGCAATTGAACCCATTGGATCTCTCTCTCTCTCTCTCTCTCTCTCTACCACTGGTAAATTTACTTTTCTCTCATGATTTCTTTTTTCTTTAAGATTGATTATTTTCTATTTTTTCCCCATAAATTTATTTAAAACTTTTTGTTTATAGCGTTCATAATTAAACCACGTGAATTGTGATATGAGTTTTTCCAAGGAGACCCAAATCGTTGACTTGAGCGTTGGAGAGTTTTCGCCGAAAAAACTTATGGCACCCCTGATTGTTTTTTGTGGTCGTAGGCTCACAGGTCATCTACTCATGAATCATCCGCTCATAGAACATCTGTTCATGGTACTTACTAATCAGCAGCTCATAGATTATCGGCTCATGTTCAGAGGATTTTCTTGAAAATTAACAAGCCGCTTTTCCACCAAATAAATTTAATGCTGATGCAGGGGTGTGGTTTTGAGTCAACAACCGACTCGACCAGATTTCTGCATCAACAATTCACAAGATCTAAAGCTTATGAACCAAAACAACCATGAGAAAATAAAATGATTGGGGTGGCTCGATCGTAGAGAGCTATTTGCAAAAATTGAAAAGTATAGATGCCTAAGTTTAAAATTATGAAGTTAATTTTAATATTAGATTTATGTTTAGGCATATCGATGAAAATATCCAAAATTTACTGTTAAAAAAATATTAATAAATTGCATATTTTCCAACGTGTAAATAACGAGAGCCTTGCGATACACACGACAAAACAGAATCAGTAATTGCAACCCCAAAAAAAAAAAGAAAAAGGATGGAGAACAAGAACCCGAGTACCCAACTCATCTCTAACTAAAGTCTTAAACCCTGTTACAGTAAGTAAGCGAAGCGGCGATGTCTCTTCTTATCAAATCTCTCCCTTTCATCTCTTTTCGCTCCAGCAGAACTCTATCTTCCTTATTTCTTATTAAACCCACAACAATTAAAACACTTTCAAAAAACACCAACAACACCAACATCAATAACGCAGCTTCTGTTGCTGCTTTCTCTGTCTCTGCTTCTGCGGAAACTGCAAACGCCGCCGTCACCACAGCCTCCTCAAACCCACCACTTCCGCCTCTCAAGGGATCACTCAATTGGGTTTCTCGCACCCGCCTTTGCGGCGAATTGACCCCAGATGACGTCGGCAAACGGGTCACTCTCTGTGGGTGGGTCGCCCTACACCGTGTGCACGGTGGCCTCACTTTTCTCAATCTCAGAGACCACACTGGCATTGTCCAGGTACTTTACTCGATTTAAAAATTTGTTTCTTTTAGTGGTTTTTGTTTTGAAAATTAAAAAACTTGTTTGTGTTGTAAAATTTGTTAAGGTTACCACACTGCCGGAAGATTTTCCTGAAGCTCATTCCACTGCGAATAATTTGAGGCTGGAGTATGTGGTTTCTGTGGAGGGTGTTGTTCGGTCTAGGCCAAGTGAGGCTGTTAATGAGAATATGAAAACTGGCTTCATTGAGGTATGTTATTGAGTTTTGTTAGGCCGCATTGCAATGTTGCATCACATGCTCAAGTTGTTGGGTTATGAAGAAAAAAAAGACATTTCTGTATTTTGCTTTGATTCTTGTATGTCCAGCTACTCTGCAATCCTGTTTAAGGGCAGTGTCATATTTCTTTTCCATCTCAACCATTCAGTTTTCCTATGTAGTTACTTTTTTGAAATATGTTGATAACATAATATATGTCAGGTTGCTGTGGAGCATGTTCAAGTATTGAATGCCGTGAGGTCCAAGTTGCCCTTCCTAGTTACTACTGCAGATGATGCTAAGGATTTTGTTAAAGAAGAGATCCGTTTGAGGTAATTGGTTTGTTAGATATTTCTAATTCATGTCACCAAGTCATATTATTATTGCTTCCAAGGAATTGATTAGTAAATTTCATTACCTTTACTGGTTGACTTTATACAAATGCATGTAATAGATACCGTTGCCTTGATTTACGCCGGCAGCAAATGAATCATAACATATTGTTGCGACATAAGGTAGTGAAACTCATTCGGAGATATCTAGAAGATGTACATGGTTTTGTAGAGGTATTATCCACTGAAGATTTTATATATTGTTGTCTTCTTTCAATCTGCATCATGCTATTAATATTCATTCTCTGTTTTGATCCTGACCTTTTCATGGTTTTAAGGTAGATTGAGACTCCAGTACTCTCTAGGTCTACTCCAGAAGGTGCCCGGGATTATTTGGTACCCTCAAGAGTTCAGGTACTTCAGATTTCTCTAGGTGTCGTTCTCTTTATTGCTTCTGAAACAGCTCTATGCAACTATACTGAAATTAAAAGATATTACATCCTGACTAGCTGGGATGGACAGAAAGACGCTCTATCTTGTTGAGAAATATCCATTGAATGAGTTTATGTTATTCAAGCAGCATTAACCTTACCGCATTGGTGATAATGGAAAGATTAAAACCAAAATTTCTATTTTAGTCTCAAATTTGAAGTAGAATTACTCTAATTACCTTTTTGTTTTGCATGGGAGTTACTTATGGTTGAACTTTGTACTTATTATTCAGAAAGATGCAGAAAGTTGATACTTTAGTGAAATTACAAGTGCTGTCTACATATGTCCATTACTCAGTTGTATGCGGACTGTCATTGTTGTTTTGTAAGATTTATATGCAAGTATTCAACAAAGAGCAGGTTCTCAGAAAATTTTTATTATTCTGAGGTCTATGCACTTGAATCATGAAATTCACTGAAATTACTATTTGGAAAACTGTTCATATTTTATGGTTCGTTGTGGAACAAACCTATGACAATAGCTAAATAATATATCATCCTTTATCTTTATGGCTACTGTTGCTTGTATACTTTGTTCATGGATCGCAGAGCTAATTTATTCTAATGTGTGTTTTGAAGCCAGGAACATTCTATGCTTTGCCCCAAAGTCCACAGCTCTTTAAGCAGATGCTAATGGTTTCGGGTTTTGATAAATATTATCAAATAGCGAGGTAGTTATTTTGCTTACTGGTTGTTTGATTATATTATAGTGATAGTTGCATATGGCAACTGGACTCATATGGACTCATATAAAGAGAAGAAGTCGACTCCTTTATAATTGATCCTTTCATGATGTATAAGTCCAAAGTGGTTACATGAGCTTCATAATAGCGACATCTCTTTTTTCTTTTTTCTTTTTTCACCCATTTTCATTGCAGATGTTTCAGGGATGAAGATTTAAGAGCAGATAGACAACCTGAGTTCACTCAGCTTGATATGGAACTGGCTTTCACTCCTTTGGATGACATGCTGAGGCTCAATGAAGATTTGATTAGAAAGGTTAGCTTTCTCTTGACTTGGATTCAAAACCAGACTTAGACTCAAAACCAGAACTAGTAGTGTCAAGTTGACCTTCAAACTTGTTTGGTGGTTTTTTCTGTACTCTAGGCAATAAGTTATACAGTAAGAAGATTTTAAAGATTATACATTTATTTACTTTTTGGAGAATTTTGATTTCATTTTTTTTTCCTTCTGTAAGTGAAAGGCTATGATGAATACATTTTAATAAGACATTACAAGGGTTGATTAGAAATTTTTGTTTGTTGCAGATATTTCTGGAGATTAAAGATGTCCAGCTCCCAAACCCTTTCCCAAGACTAACATATGCTGAAGCAATGAGTCGATATGGTTCAGACAGGCCAGATACTAGATTCAGTCTTCAGTTGAATGATGTAATCATCTACCTTCACTTATGAATTATGAGGGAATTTTAATTTTTTCAGGTTTCTAGCTATAATTTTCCTTTTGCATGGGTGTTAGTGAAGGAGTTTTTTCATTGGCATGCAGGTATCTGATATTTTCTTAGAGTCTCCCTTCAGGGTTTTCTCAGATTCCTTGAAAAGTGGGGGAATTATCAAAGTATTATGTGTACCTTCTGGTGCTAAAACTTATTCAAACACGGCTCTTAAAAAAGGTGATATATATAATGAAGCAATAAAATCTGGAGCAAAGGGTTTGCCTTTCCTGAAGGTCTTGGATGCTGGTAAAAAGAAAGTCACTTTTCTCCTCTCTCTCTGTCTCCCTTTATCAAGGCGAAGCTGTTATGGTTTCATTGTATAATGACATGTGTTTTAAATTTCCGACAGGAGGTGTCGAGGGAATTCCAGCATTAGTGTCAAGTTTGGGTCCAAGCAATAAAGAGCAGTTGCTGATAAGATGCTCTGCAGGTCCGAGTGATCTAATTTTGTTTGCCGTGGGTCATCCTGCATCAGTTAATAAAACTCTAGACCGGCTTAGAACGTTTGTGGCCCATGAGTTGGGCTTAATTGATAATGTAAGTTCTGACCAGCCGTCAAATGTATATGGTTATTGGTCTGCTGGTATGGCTGACATTTTTATATTCTTTTTTCTCCACGGCATTCAGTCCAAGCATTCAATTCTGTGGATTACTGACTTTCCAATGTTCGAATGGAATGATTCAGAGCAAAGGCTTGAGGTTTGTCTCTTATCCTTTACTGTGATTTCCACATTACTGCATTTATATACTTGTTTGATTTTCGTTTGCCACATTCTTTACATGCCATTTTTAAAAGAAACATTACTCTGATTTTGTCCAATGTGCTACATAGAATTATTGTTTGGGGTTTGTCCTCGCCTATTTTGCCTTGTCCTGTTTCTGGACATTTTAATAACAATTCTACGTTGTCATTAGTAAATGTATTGGTATATGCTGTATGGATAAAATTGAGTAGTGAAAATGCTATAGTTTGACATGGATTTGTTATTCCTCTGCAGGCCCTGCATCATCCATTTACTGCACCAAACCCAGAAGACATGGATGATCTTTCGTCTGCTCGTGCCCTTGCTTATGACATGGTTTACAATGGAGTTGAGGTAACTCATTTTATCGTGACATCTGCAAAATTTGAAGCTTTTTTTTACAATAACTTCAAGACAATTAAATGTGGTATTGCCTATTTGTGTGGTGTCAGATTGGTGGAGGAAGTTTGAGAATTTATAAACGTGAGGTCCAACAAAAAGTTTTGGAAATTGTTGGCATCTCTCCTGAACAGGTCAGAAGACTCTTAAACTAAGCTGATGTTTACTTTGGTTGGGCTGATGCTCTATACTTATTCTGGTTGCCGCGATTGCGTATTTCTTGTGTTACTGGAAGTTCAGAGAGTCTAGATCATATAACTCTAGGAAGTTAAATGTCCACTAGTGAACTCCAGGGGTCCTGTGAGTTGTGGTTTTGACTATATAATGATGCATTGTGCGACAATTCATACCCTTGTTTAGAGGCAGCCTACTAGAGGGAAATTATCATCAGGATAAAGAGTGATTTTTATATATGCTGTGAGAATAGGTTCTGCTCATATATCGTGTGGTTGCTTGATTGGGACCCCAACATGGGACTGCAGAACTGATATGCTTTCTCTTTCAGTTTGTGGTTTGATTATTTGTGTTAAGTTCATTCAAAACTTCAGTTCATCTTTGCTGAGGTGGTGGCAATACCTGCTTTGAGTTCCGGTGACTTCAATTGCCAACCTCAGACTTGAACCCTCATGTGAAGGATTTGAGACCTAATGGTTTCAAGGCCTGGCATCTACTCTGGTTATAGAACATTGTTCCTTTTTTTCACAACATATTTGCATCTTTCAAGCACAAGGGTAATGCTATTTTTGTCAACAGGCTGAAGCAAAGTTTGGCTACCTACTGGAGGCTTTGGAAATGGGTGCTCCTCCTCATGGTAAGAAATGTATACCTGCTTGCGTTAATAGTGAATCACTTGCATGCTAAATTGATCCGAAAAAATGTTGATTCAGTATGTGGTCTGCTGATATCTAAACATTGTCGGGGTCAACTAGTCAGCCTGAAAATAAATTGTTGAACATTCATTTGAATATGTTTCACCAGTTGGTATGTTGCACACGCAGGGGGGATCGCGTTTGGGTTGGATAGGCTGGTTATGTTGTTGGCAGGCACCAATTCCATCAGGGATGTTATTGCTTTCCCAAAGACAACAACCGCTCAGTGTGTCCTCACAAGGTCTCCATCAGAGGTGGATCCCCAGCAGCTACAAGACCTATCACTACAGACCAAATAGTTTCATGTCAGTGGTATGCCAAACATCGACTTTAGCTGGACCAGTGTTCACTGTCCTGAATATGTTTGAGATAATTGAGCTGTTTTTGCATGCACTAGGTTCTACTTTTAGGTGAGGGTATTAATAGTATGTTTGTGAGCAAAAACAGGCCGTGTATGTTAGTGTTCTATATTTGTTTACCCTTAGTAATTAAATTATAATTCATAAGTGAACGTTGTGCCCATGTAACCTGCATTGGCCATTATGAATGCACCTCATTGAATTGAAAACTTTTATCTTGGTCTAGGTCATTGAATTTGTTAAAATTTGAGAGTGCTTGTAAATTATATAAGGAATATTATTATTTTACCACCCTTTTTTTCGGACGCATCATTTTAGTTTTTTTTTTTACAATAATTTTTTTTTTCATTTAACGTTGTAATTTTATTATTTTACCAACATATCATTTTATAATGACAGAATTTATAATAAAAGTTTATTTTGCCTTTATAATGTGTAAATATAGTTTAATCCTTGAAATTAAAAGAACCATTATGAATTATACATAAAAAGATAATGTTTTTATCAATTGAATTGTCAATATTACAATACTTTTGGCTTAACATATTGACATTATTGAAATACCCTTGAGACATCAATAATTTGTGGATGGTTTGGTAGTAAAATGCTTAAAACTAAAACATTAAGTGCGAAAAAAACATTTGTCAAAAAATTTTGGTGGAAAACGTAAAATGTTGGAAAAAGTTAGGTGATAAAATGATAATATTCTATTATATAATAATGTGAGTAGATAAATTACATCCTAAAATTTCATTTCAAATAATGAGACATTTAATAAGTGGATGGTGTGATAATAAAATTAATGCGCTAAGAATTTAAGAGAATTACCATGTACACATAGCATGCCACAACATTTGAAAATTGCCACGGTAAGCAAGAATAAATACAAATATTTTTTTTATTGTAATAAGAACTTAATTAAATTTCAACAATTATGTTAACTACCTTCCGTAGATTAAAAGGTTTGACGTAAATGTTCACAAGTTGAAGAGAGTAGGAAATGAAGAACCCAGACTTGCTAAAGTGAGTGCTCCTTAAGTATTAGTTAGACAAAAAATTAAATTTTCACTCATTAAGTTTTTAACATTTTATCATCTTTTCAGTTTGACAAAAGTCATTACGAAATGTTGCAAAATGTCATCTCATAATATATGTGGAATAAAAGGCACACATATAATATGTTTGAAACAAAAAATGCTGATATATATCAATCAATGGGCTAGTTACGAACTTACGGTGATTCCAATCATGAAAGTGGAGAGTGCATAAGACCATGAGAGACATAATAATTTGTCCTTTATTTTATGGAAGAACTTGTCAAAAAAAATTGTATCTTAATCGAAAAGAGAACCCAAAGAATTGAGTGAGTTAGAGAAGCGTTTTCATTTACTCACACTTTAGTGAGTATAAATGTGGTACTAAATTTTGTGTAACAGGATAAGACAAATACATCATGAACAATGAAGGTAGATTTGAGAATGCAACCTTTCTACCATCTCCATTATAGCGTCCACTAAAGTAGGTATGAAGACCAAATGAGAGTGAAGTCCACTTTCTTGAGGAAAACTCATGTTAGTGGTCAATTTAGAATTAATTTTTTTTTTATAGTATTCGCACACTACTCAAATTGACTAATTAAAACTTGGAGTTCAACTGAATATATTCGGTAACCATCTTGCATAATTCTAATACTATTACTGATTTTGACATGGCTAGAATTGGCGTATGTATGATTATAGGCAAACCCATATATGTCTTATCAATTTTCTTTTAGTGACATTTTGAAATTTGTTATGGATTGTTATTTAGACATTATTTCAATGTTACTTTCATCTTCAAATTCTGGTTTAGATGTTACTCAGTCAGGGGAATGAGAATGGAAGCAGGTAGACAATTGTTACTTAAAATATAATCTTTTTGAAGTGTGTGATGTGCGTACATCGCATGCTTAGAAACTTAGTTATAACAATACGTGAAAGCCGCTCTCTGTCGAAACAATGTATGGCGTAATTTTTACACATAGGAGTCTCTTATTTGCGGATTTGTCGATGCGCAGAAGATTATATTAAACCATATATCCATTAATAAATTTATATATCTTCTACTATATTTACCATTGAGAGTTATTGCTCTTTGTTGGAAATATTGTTGAAGCTTTCAAGATTTTTAAAAAATGTCCTCAAGAAGTAGTGTCTTATAAGATTCTTATCAGTGGCCTTGAAAATAATGGATTCACCCATCAAGCATTGGACATAATCTCTGAAACACCCCCCAAGAAAAGATAAGCAAGTGAATATGTTTCACCAGTTGGTATGTTGCACACGCAGGGGGGATCGCGTTTGGGTTGGATAGGCTGGTTATGTTGTTGGCAGGCACCAATTCCATCAGGGATGTTATTGCTTTCCCAAAGACAACAACCGCTCAGTGTGTCCTCACAAGGTCTCCATCAGAGGTGGATCCCCAGCAGCTACAAGACCTATCACTACAGACCAAATAGTTTCATGTCAGTGGTATGCCAAACATCGACTTTAGCTGGACCAGTGTTCACTGTCCTGAATATGTTTGAGATAATTGAGCTGTTTTTGCATGCACTAGGTTCTACTTTTAGGTGAGGGTATTAATAGCATGTTTGTGAGCAAAAACAGGCCGTGTATGTTAGTGTTCTATATTTGTTTACCCTTAGTAATTAAATTATAATTCATAAGTGAACGTTGTGCCCATGTAACCTGCATTGGCCATTATGAATGCACCTCATTGAATTGAAAACTTTTATCTTGGTCTAGGTCATTGAATTTGTTAAAATTTGAGAGTGCTTGTAAATTATATAAGGAATATTATTATTTTACCACCCTTTTTTTCGGACGCATCATTTTAGTTTTTTTTTTTACAATAATTTTTTTTTTCATTTAACGTTGTAATTTTATTATTTTACCAACATATCATTTTATAATGACAGAATTTATAATAAAAGTTTATTTTGCCTTTATAATGTGTAAATATAGTTTAATCCTTGAAATTAAAAGAACCATTATGAATTATACATAAAAAGATAATGTTTTTATCAATTGAATTGTCAATATTACAATACTTTTGGCTTAACATATTGACATTATTGAAATACCCTTGAGACATCAATAATTTGTGGATGGTTTGGTAGTAAAATGCTTAAAACTAAAACATTAAGTGCGAAAAAAACATTTGTCAAAAAATTTTGGTGGAAAACGTAAAATGTTGGAAAAAGTTAGGTGATAAAATGATAATATTCTATTATATAATAATGCGAGTAGATAAATTACATCCTAAAATTTCATTTCAAATAATGAGACATTTAATAAGTGGATGGTGTGATAATAAAATTAATGCGCTAAGAATTTAAGAGAATTACCATGTACACATAGCATGCCACAACATTTGAAAATTGCCACGGTAAGCAAGAATAAATACAAATATATTTTTTTAATTGTAATAAGAACTTAATTAAATTTCAACACCTATGTTAACTACCTTCCGTAGATTAAAAGGTTTGATGTGAATGTTCACAAGTTGAAGAGACAGTCGGAAATGAAGAACCCAGACTTGCTAAAGTGAGTGCTCTTTTGGGTGTGTTTGGCACACTGTATTGTATTATGCTGTATTGCATTATTTTAATGCTGGTATATTGTATTATGTTGTATTGCATTAGCACTGTATTATAATAATATTGTACAATATTTGGTGTTACACTGTACTGTATTATTTTTTGTGATTAATTTAAATTAAATATTATATTATATTAATATGTTTAAATTGTATTAATATTTTATATTATTTATATTATTAATAATTTTAAATTAATATTATTTAAATTTATTCAAATTTAAATATTTATTATTAATTATAATAAATTATAAATTTATGAATAAATTATAATGTAAAAATATTAATTTATTAATAAATTAATATTATTCAAATTTATTGAACACTAGGGTTTCAAATATACAAATTGATATTTATAGGATCCTTGAAATTCTCATTGATATAAATACATGTACTGTTAAAATTGAATCATTTATTGATTTATTATATGTTAAAGTTTATGTACAATAAACACAATTCACTTGACATATTCAATTCTTTGTCCATAGAAAGTTCCAAGAAAATAATAAACCTAATAAGAATCTAAATAAACGTGCTTCGCTATAATTAGTAACCAAGATATTAACTTAGTTATAAGACTCATATATCTCTATCTTAGGAGCATCTACATAGCATTTTCCCATGGATTATTCTTCTTCCCAATATTAATTTTGCCCCAATAAGTAGTCTTTGTGATGTTGCTTCTCTTTTTATTGGAAAAAAAAAACTTCAAGCATGTCTTTTAAGATCTGGTTCAGCTTCTCTTCACTTATTCTTTCCCTAGCAAGCAGCAATCTTAAGGCTTCTCTTCATCTGTAAAATTAATGTTGAATATTAGAATAAGAATAGTTATGCTATATCCATAAATAATGTCAAATATCATCCCTTACCATGCGGGCTCTCTTCAACAGCAACAGCACCGCCATTTACAGTGCTGCTATTAACCTCAACAACTTCACTATTGCAGCAACAATAGCAACACCAGCTTCAACATCTTCAGCAATCACTCCATCTCCATACTCTTCAGCAACATCGCAATCTTCAAGATTTTCAAGAGTCTAAGGCTCCATCATCAAAATTCAAAACTACTTTCAACTTAATTTGAAAGATAAAGGAAATTTAAATAGAGTGGAAAACAGTGCATCCAAATGGGTGTGGTAGGAATTTCAAATGCACTCCACTCTTATTGTGGCTTCTCCTAATCCATTCATTCATTTCTTCCATTTAAGGAGGCCATCACCATTCACCCCTCAATGTTATTGCATGCAATTACCAAAATGCGTTCTGAGCACCCAATGAGAAGATGTGAGACATGAATAAGTATGCATGAATTCACAAGAAGGCATATAAAATCTTAACTAAATCACCATATTTCAAACTTCTCATATCATTCCTAGGACAAAATCGGACTAAAAAATACAACTTTGCAATCATGAGTAACACTAGCGTTAATTGTAATTAACCTAATTGAATAAATTGTCATAACCTAATTCAATAAATTGTCATCGTTACTTCAGGTTCCACAGTATTCAAACTCTTAATACAGCAACCCAGCACGAAATATGAACTATACAGTTAACAAAACATATTAACACATGAGCTATACAGAGCATTTTAAGTTACTTCATGTTAAAGTTATTTAATCATACTTCAGATACCCATATTATCAAACCATGCCCCCTTCAATTAAGGGTCTGTAACCTATGCCTAGGTAATATATATTTTTTAAGGAATATAACCAGAATTTGCTCCTTTAACTTCCACAAGCCGTGCACTCTTCATGGTTTGTTGGAGAGCAAACCATCTGGGCCATCTTGGTTTCATCATCAGCCACCAACTCAGGCTTCCCCTGAATCACCAAGAGTTGGAAAAGGGAAACATTGGGAAAAAAAAAAAAAAGTAACTGACTGTTCTAGCAGCAATCATCTTCTTCCTGCAAGAATCAGCCATGATTTTCTTTTTCTTTTTTTTTGAAAAATTCAAATCACCAATATTTTTACATTCTTCTCCAAATTCTTAACATTCACCTCATTCCCACAACAATTGCTAGAAAACATAACACAAACATTCAAACCAACAAACAAGCCAACAAATTATTAAAAAAAAATGCCCATCTCCTAAATTCATCAATTCAACACCACAATCTCCACTGCCCTCTTAATCACTCTCTCTCACATCAACGCCTCTACACTTCCAGATTTCATGAAAATGATTTCAATATATTATTATTATTATTTATTTATTTATTTATTTGGCTTTATAGAACCATCAACTAAAACACTTGAATACCTAAATGGAAAAATGAAATCTGCACGTGAATCCGTTCGAATCTCGCCGTAGCACCACCGCCGCACCACGCTGTTGTTCGAATTCAAATGACACCGTCGCTCCAATCAAAGATTCAGATGCTGCGGCTGCACAACTCATTTAATGATTCACACTGCACGACGGCTGGGCATGGCCGCACTGACAAGGCGTTTGCTATGTTTGGCTCTTGAGAAATTGAAGGAGAATGGAGGAAAATCAGTGGATAGATGAGTGAGTTTGAGAGAAAAGTATTGTTTTGGGTTTTGAGAAGATAAATTTTGTTTCATGGTCGTGGCTGAGGATCGTGTTTGGGAGAAGAAAATATTTTATTTCTCTTTTCGAATGCAATGCAGCCTAATTACGACTACCCCACGGGTTTATTTTTTGCGGCGTTTGGTGTATTATAATGAGGTTTAATACAAAGTTAACTTTTTGCCAAACATGATATTGTATTGATTTAATACAATACAGAGCTTTAATGTGGTGTAATGCTGAGTGCCAAACACACCCTTTAAGTATTAGTTAGATAAAAAATTAAATTTTCACTCATTAAGTTTTTAACATTTTATCATCTTTTCAGTGTGACAAAAGTCATTACGAAATGTTGCAAAATGTCATCTCATAATAAATGCTGGAGTAGTGATAGAGAGAGAGAAGCACGAGAGAAAAACGATAGAATTTTACTCTCTCTCTCTACCCACTCACTCTCTCTCTACCCCTTTCTTCATTATTTCTCTCGTTCTTTTCTACACTAAGCATTTTTCTAAATGCTGATATATATCAATCAATGGGCTAGTTACGGTGATTCCAATCATGAAAGTGGAGAGTAAATAAGACCATGAGAGACATAATAATTTGTCCTTTATTTTATGGAAGAACTTGTCAAAAAAAATTGTATCTTAATCGAAAAGAGAACCCAAAGAATTGAGTGAGTTAGAGAAGCGTTTTCATTTACTCACACTTTAGTGAGTATAAATGTGGTACTAAATTTTGTGTAACAGGATAAGACAAATACATCATGAACAATGAAGGTAGATTTGAGAATGCAACCTTTCTACCATCTCCATTATAGCGTCCACTAAAGTAGGTATGAAGACCAAATGAGAGTGAAGTCCACTTTCTTGAGGAAAACTCATGTTAGTGGTCAATTTAGAATTAATTTTTTTTTTTATAGTATTCGCACACTACTCAAATTGACTAATTAAAACTTGGAGTTCAACTGAATATATTCGGTAACCATCTTGCATAATTCTAATACTATTACTGATTTTGACATGGCTAGAATTGGCGTACGTATGATTATAGGCAAACCCATATATGTCTTATCAATTTTCTTTTAGTGACATTTTGAAATTTGTTATGGATTGTTATTTAGACATTATTTCAATGTTACTTTCATCTTCAAATTCTGGTTTAGATGTTACTCAGTCAGGGGAATGAGAATGGAAGCAGGTAGACAATTGTTACTTAAAATATAATCTTTTTGAAGTGTGTGATGTGCGTACATCGCATGCTTAGAAACTTAGTTATAACAATACGTGAAAGCCGCTCTCTGTCGAAACAATGTATGGCGTAATTTTTACACATAGGAGTCTCTTATTTGCGGATTTGTCGATGCGCAGAAGATTATATTAAACCATATATCCATTAATAAATTTATATATCTTCTACTATATTTACCATTGAGAGTTATTGCTCTTTGTTGGAAATATTGTTGAAGCTTTCAAGATTTTTAAAAAATGTCCTCAAGAAGTAGTGTCTTATAAGATTCTTATCAGTGGCCTTGAAAATAATGGATTCACCCATCAAGCATTGGACATAATCTCTGAAACACCCCCCAAGAAAAGATAAGCAAGTGATATATGCTAGTTGCTGTTTAATTAAGGCTAGTTTTAGGTTTTCCTTCACTGGCTAGAGAAAGTGTTCATGCAATTGGACTTAATTTTCATATGGTATGCTTGGCAAGCAACGTTAAAAATTGATTAAATTAAACATATACAAGTTTCAGTGACAAGGTCTTGGCAGCTTGGTTGTCTTTTTGGATCATAATGTAAAAGCAATGTTGTTGCTATGTCTTCTTTGTTAAAAATTATAGCACTTTTAAATTTATTGTCCAAACTGTTAATTAAAAGGCATTTCTAAATATATTACCTTCCCGAGTTTTTTTATTGTATTTTATGATTTGTCAGACGCATTAACTTCTTTTTTTTTTTTTTCCTTTTTTCCAAGCTTATTATGTTATGGGCCAGTGCCGTGAAATTACTCAAGTTTTTCTAATGCATTTCTCATGATTATCTGATTTTGAAAGTAAGTGAAGAGATCTAATTTTTTAGAACTTCAAGTTCCCAAATGAAAATATTTTAATAAAAGTAGTTTCAAGTTGTTTTTATAAATCCAACCAAAATTTTGTCTTTCACGGTAATCTCCTATAATAATATTATGGTAATCTCATTATTCATCTGAGTCATTATATGCCAATTTTAAGATATTCTTTTCCTTTTTTTAGTTTATTTCTTTAAATGAGTAGACAAACCAGTGAAATCCACTCTGTAAGAAAACAACATTACATAATTATGCAGTGTTGAACAAATAAGGCTTGACATTAAAATCTATTGAAAAAACATAAAAAAAAGGATTGATCACTACAAGAAAAAGTATGTATAGTAGCATCTGAAAAATGCTACCGAAAGCAAATGGTAGCATTTTAGGCAATGCTAAGTTAGCCCATGTAACTAAAAGTCTTGACATTTGATAGCATTCATTCAATGCTACAAACTGTTATACATAACATTTAAAAAAAGCTATGTAATCATTGATTATTACATTGTAGAAATGCTATTATTCTCTTATGTATAGCATCCAGAAAGTGCTACCATATTATATTTACAGCACAAAAAAATGTTATTGTTGGCAAATTTATTACATATATGTAACATTCTATGGCTATTAGAAAACGCTACTGGATAATTTATAAGTGGCTACCATAGCATCTTTGTAAGGTTATTGAAGATAGAAAAATTGATACTTGTAATGTATTTTTTATTCTCAATATTTTTAAAGGCTACTGATTATACATACAATTCATCGTTCATCTAATTCAATTATGTAATAATATGTGAACATCCAATTACTTAAAAAATTAGACACAATGATAAGTATATTTGTGTCATACTTGTATATTTTCTAATGATAAAAAATTAGGGAAAACAAATCTAGTACTATATCTTCAAGTTGCTTTCAACACTTAGCCAAAAATTCTTGATCTTCATGGCGTGCACCAAAAATTCTTTATCTTCACAGCCTGCATATGAATTCAGAACAAAAATATAATTGTGTTTTGCTCTTAGAAAAAATATTAACCACCATTAAATATATCCTAAGGAAGTGGTTAAGTAAGTAATTCAAATCTAACAAATAAATACAATTAAAAGTTTTTTTTCGGAGAAAAACTTCTAAATCACTTGAATAATTGTGCCATAGCTACACAGTCTAACAAATCAACTAGAAAATCATATGAAAAAAAAAACATAAGATGGTCTAACAAACTAGAATATTAAAAACACAAGAGATAGGTATACGACTTAGACTATTAATTTAGAGCTTCGTAGTAATTGATTGCCTATTTTTTCTTTGTTTTCTCCAATTTAATTCCGCCTTAGTACATGATGACTCTCAAAATTCCATTAGTACATGATGACTCTAAAAATTCTATTTACTTAAACATCATTCATTTTAATCTCATGAGGCATCAACCTACAACTCACAAACTAGGTAGGTCTACACAAATATTCACTTTAATAATTGATAGGAAATTATTTATTGCTTCAAAGCGCAAAAGTAGGAACTTTTGTGACCTACAAGCATCTAACGAAAGAGCAAGCAACTTTTCTAAATTTTGTTCAACCAAACCATTACTGGAGAAACATACTGAAATAGCACATAATACCCAAAGTTATTGCATAACCAAGCTTGATCAGCAAGTTTAGCTTATAGGAAAAAAATTGCTGGAAAAAAAAATCAATTAAAGTGGCATGAGAAATTAAGTACTGCAACTTTATCCAACAAGACAACCAAATGAATGTTAAATTAAGTACTGTAACTTTATCCAACATAAATTGATATAATAGAAAAAAAAAGATAAGAATTATATTGATAGTTACCTTATAACAAGAACTAGTTACAACAGAACCTTAACCATGTCCAGTAACTTCAACTTTCTTCAAACAACTGCTCTTTATATCGTAACCCAATTCTGTGTTTGATTGCCTTCAAAGTTGAGCTTTAACTAAAATTCGAAGTGTGTTAATAAAATATTTGAGCAAATACCAGGGAAAATGCACAAATCCAAACAACATATAACACAATTTCATAATAATATACCAAAAGCAAAAATTTGGGACTAGAACTAAATTTTATAAGCGAAAACAGAGAAGGTATGAGGAAAAGGCTTTTATTTGAGAAAGAATTATAAAACCACAAGGAATTAGAAGTTCAAAGACAAAAAAGTTATAGATGATTTGCAGAAATTAAGAGAAAATTAGGATTTCTTATAAGTTTCATATTAATTATGGAAGGAATTGAAAGGAAAATTGGGAAAAAAATTAACTTAAGTATATTCAATTACCTCTCTAAAATTATATGGTTCCACGCGCTAAATGATAACAGTCGTAAATTGCACAAAACAAGAACAAGAGCAAAGCGGCAGCCAGCAAAGTTGAAATTGATACTTCATAAATTTCCCAAATTGAACATAGCATCAAGTATCAAAATAATTGTTAATATCTTCAATCACCTTCTCTCTCTAGGGACGAAATATTGTCAATCTAATGGACTTACTATTCTCATTCAAAAAATTTGCAGCCTCTTCGTCACTCTTTTCAAACTCACACCATTTTCTCTAAGCAACTTCCCATCATCCTGATTATCAATAACAAAAATTAACAAACGTAAAAGCAAAACCTAGAAATTACCTCCATTGCATTCAAGCCATATTTGGGGAAATCCAGACCCATCAATTTATTCTATCAAACACAAGCCATCTGGGTTGCAATTGCTCAGCAAGTTAAGGGGGATGAACGGGTAAAATGATTTCTAAAGAAATTATAAGGGATAAGGATATTAGGTTTCAAAAATCTAATAGAGAGGAGACTCAAAGGAGAGAAGAAGACTGAGAGTTTTGGGTGACTTTAAGTTTCCAAGGCAAATTAGGGATTGTAGACAAAAGATGATTATAATTATTTTTTAAGGTCATTTTATTTCTTTCATTCCGCGATCGACAATTTTTCCCCCGTCTTTCTTTTCCCTCCCTTTTGGTAGCCTTTTTTTCTCGTCTTTCTTTCCCTCTCTTTTGGTAGCTTTTTTATATTGTCACTAAATTAAAATTGTTTTTGTAGCATTTCTAAAATGCTATGATATTAAATAATATATATAGCACTTATAGATATGCTACTATAAAAATATTACTAAATATAACATTAATTTGTAGCATTTTTAAAGTGCTATAATATTACAAATAAAACGTAGCTCTAACAATATGCTACAAACTGAATGTAAAATATAATAAAAAAATAAAGTAGCACTAATGAATAGTCAATTGTAGCATTTTTTAATAAAGTGTTACTGTAGAATGACATTTGGTAACGTTAAAAGAAAAATTGCTACTGTGAAATGCTACTATAAATGGTATTTGTTGTAGTGGATTAGAAGCTATACTAGTAAATTAAATATAAATTAAGTTTAACATTTAGTTATAATTTATCCAACTGACATAATAATATGTCTGCGTTTTAAAGATGCGATGGTGATCATGTGAAAATATTTCCTACAAAAATAAATTAAAGTCTTGCGTGTTTCTCGGATCGCTTTGTATTCTTCCTAGGGGAATTAAATTCCCAAAAGAATTAAAAGATGTCATCTAAATTTGTTACTAAAATCAAAATGCAAGTTGCTGTTTTTAGATATAATAATAACATGTTATGTATTTATGTAATTTATTTTATAAGTAACGTGTCACCAATCATTTGTTACATAAGTGTAGGCCTCAAACAATGTTTTCATTAAAAAAATGTTCAACACAATCAATAATATTCAGAAAACAATTTTAGTACCATTTTGCAGCGTCATAATATACTGATTTTTTTAATGTAAATTTTATTAATAATTCCAACGAAGGATTTAGTTACTAGATATGAATTGCAGGAACATTTTCTGTCTAATATCTATGTATCTAATCAAGCCCTTATTCTATAATTATTCCTGATGTTCTTACCATGTATATTAATCAAAAAGTAATCTAGAATCCCCAAAACAAGTAAATAATTTCATTCGAACAAAGCACTATTCAATGCCTGCCTTGAACACACTTATCTGTACAACTCAAACAGTCCGATTCTAACCCTTAAAAACCACTATAAATCCCCATCTGCTCTTCCTCATTCATGCGTTCAAAAATTAATCAAATGTCAGGCATGTCATCAAAGAAGAGCAAGGGCCGCCAGAAGGTGGAGATGGTGAAGATGCCGAATGAGAGCAACCTCCAAGTGACCTTCTCGAAGCGCCGGACGGGCCTCTTCAAGAAGGCAAGTGAACTTTGCACCCTTTGTGGTGCCGATATTGCAATAATCGTGTTCTCTCCGGGGAAGAAGGTGTTTTCTTTTGGACACCCTTGTGTTGAAACCATCGTTGATCGGTACCTCACCCGAAACCCTCCTCAAATCTCCGGGACCATGCAGCTCATCGAGGCTCACCGGAATGCTAGCGTCCGTGAGCTCAACATGCAGCTCACTCAGGTTACCGTGTGTTTTCTCTAGAATAGCAGTTATTTCACGTAAAATTCTTTTTTTGCTTGTTATTTGTTTGATATTTTTGTTTGGGGGATCTGGTACGGCACTAAAAATCCCACCAGAAACATATCATTTTGATATCGGCCACACCAAGATTTGTTTTAAGAAATAACATAAATGGTTCACATATTTTACCAAAAATGGATGAATAGGTGCTGAATCAATTGGAGATAGAAAAGAAGCGCGGCGAGGAGCTTAATCAGATGAGGAAAGCATCTCAGGCTCAGTGTTGGTGGGAAGCTCCGATTGAGGAACTTAACTTGCCACAGCTTGAGCAGTTGAAGATGTCGTTGGAGGAGCTCAAGAAGAATGTTGGAAAGCAAGCTGAGAAGATGCTGATTCAGAGCTCGAATCCGCCACAGTTTTTTGCAGGGAGTAGTTCAAACGCTGGAGGGATGAATCTTCCATTTGATCCAAATAATAATGCTACTGTTTTCAATCCGAATAATATGATGCCTCCTCCTGGATATAATCCTGGATTTGGACATGGATTTTACTGATTAACTTGTTGCTGGTTAATCAAGAATCCAGAACACAGTTTGGCGTTATTTAATTATTAGCCATTACATTATTATGATGTATCTGGGGTTCTATATCGTGCCTTAGGGTTTCAGTCTTTTAATTCATATATTTGTTTGTTTTAATAGCAAAATATTGTCTCATGTTTGGCTCTATGGAGTTACAATTAGGGTGGAAATGAAGATGGTAATATAATTACAATAAAAGGCATGTTGTTCTCTATCTCGTGTTTGTTTAAACGATTTATTAATTCAATAGTTCAATTGGAACAAGAAAGATGATTTCATTTTCCTTTTGTTTGATTCGATACAGATATCCATGCAACATAATAAGAAAAAAATGATTGGAAAATTCCAAATATATATGGATAAAATACATAAAAAAAAGGGGGCTAAATGTAAAAAATTTCTAATAGCGAAACAGTTTGGTCTTTTGGCACACTACATTTATTTTTAAATAATAGATTTATCTTAGATTTTTGAGTAAAAGTAAGAGGTTGCTCTGATTTTTGTGTGGAGGAAGATATAATAAGGATGCCCAGCGAGAGGTTCGTCAGTATGCCTGCACGTTAAAGTATCATAGTTCAGACTTCTATATTCACAACACTGCTATGGAAATTCCAAGTCTTATTATTGTTCTTGATTAATTGTTTGAATTTTTGCTGCTCTTACATCCTTTAAATGTTCCATTTGTTTTAGTATTTTGGGTTTCTTGTAGTTTCTAATCAAGTGTTAGGTAAATACTCACAACTTGACTTTGGCGGTGCACAATTGGTTATTGTTTTCCATGCTACAACAGTAGTTTATATATAAGCTTACCCTTGCATCATATATAATAGCAAATAGAGCTCTAATATATTCTCATATCTATTATCTCGTTTAAATGTCAACATTCATTGTAATAGAAAGAAAATTTCACATGTCAATTATTTTTACTGTACACAATAACCACTTTAAAACCTTAGGAGTCATTCAATCAATCATTCTAGAGAAAACGATGGGCTGCTGATTGTCAAGCAAATTTAGAGATTTACAGTCAAGAATCATGATCATATGAAAAGATTCCCTAATGAGATTCGAATTTTTTTTTTAAGATATTGATAATTATATTTCCAAAAAATAAATTTTGTTGAGTTTGCATTTTTTTTTTTTTTGGGTGCACACATATTCTTGCTTTATCCAATAGTATTATGCATGAGTATTGCTCTATATGCATGAATGTTTTGACAGGAGGACTCATTTTCTCGCCCAAGGATAATCATTCTTTCCTTATAGCGATTTACTCGGAAAATAATGCTGTGAAATATGAATCTTAGCGTACGTCACACAACGGATGAAGCCTTTGCCTCCCTTTGAGCAAACAAGAAAGAATATGGGATAAAAGTGTTGTAACGATAGCAACAATGTAGAGATATTTTATTAATCATAGAATATGATGTTCCTATGAGAGAAATATGTAACTGAAAAAGTCATGAAGAGAGGATACATATGATTTGCCTTCTTGAACTTGATTTCTACTTGTTTCATTAAAATGCAAGGAATTAACATGGATTAGGCACTAAAGCTGCTGGCTATAGTAACTATGAATGCCCAAATAATACAATAAGTTAATTAATAATTATTGAAACCAATTAGAGTAATGCATAATGCCTTTCTGTAACTGTTTAAATAATATATTGCTACTGTTACATAGTTTTAATGCATATGTGAACTTAATTAGCTATTTATTGTGCTATTAGAAAGTAAGTAATTATAATTGGAAGAATGATATTAATTAGAAAATATAATGAAAGAATTCGGTTATGACTTTTCTATATCGAACGAATATGGTTAATCAACTTAACAAGATTACCTCATAGATGAAATTTTTATCTTATGAAGGCCAACTAGTAAAGAAAATTAGTTCTCACTGATTATGCATTAAAGAATGAAATTTGGTAACTTGCAAATCTTGAATTAATCACATAATTAAGTTACAAGAGGCAAACTTTAAGTAGATTAACCCTATAAATACTCTTTGTTTCCCTAACAACTACCACAACAAATCAAAACAAAAAAAAAGAAGAAGAGAGAGAGAGAGAGAGAGAGAGAGAGAGAGAGAGAGAGAGAGAGAGAGAAGTAAACCAACATTTTATAAATTTTTTCTTTCAGTATTCTTTGATTTTAATCTCTAGCAATGGAGATGAAGAAGCCTTGTGCGGGTCGCCAAAAGATTGCAATTTCAAAAATACCAAAGAAAAATCATCTTCAAGTAACTTTCTCCAAACGTCGCACCGGAGTGTTCAAAAAAGCTAGTGAGCTTAGCACACTTTGTGGTATTGATATTGCCATAATAGTCTTCTCTCCCGCCAATAAAGCCTTCTCTTTTGGTCACCCTAATGTTGATTCGATCATCGATCGTTATCTTGCTCGAAACTCTAACCCACCTTCAGAGTCCGGAACAAACAGGCTTATCGAGGCTCATCGAAATGCTAACATTCGAGAGCTCAACATGCAACTAACACAAGTGCTTCATCAACTAGAAGTTGAGAAGAAGCATGGTGAAGTGATGAGTGAGATAAGGAAAGCAAGTCGCAGCCAATGTTGGTGGGAAGCTCCTATAAACGAATTAGGGTTACATGAACTTGAACAATTGAAGACGGCGATGGAAGAGCTAAAGAAGAATGTCGAACAACAAGCTAACAAGATTTTGATCGATTCCAAAAATAACCCTTCACCATCTTTTGGTGTGAATAATCAAAATATTAATCCTCATCATCATCAAAGCAAATTACCTCTTGGGATTCCTGCTTCTTCCAATGATGCTCTTCCTAATTTTTACAGCTCGGGCTTTGGACATTATCATGATCATCAGCAGTAGCTTCTTTGAGTTTTGCTTAATTAGCATTAAATGGAGGCAGTTACAAGGCTAGTACCTTGCTAGCTAGTCTGTCTGTTTATTTCGGTTATTAGCTTTCAACTTAATTAGCATAATTGCCCAGTGATAAAATAATCAATAATTGACATTCTGAAGAAAAAGCTAATGATCATATAATTTTAATTAGTAAGTTTATTTGTAGTATATATAGAAATTGTAAAAACCCATAAATATAGCTTTCCAAACTCAAATAGTCTTCCAATAATATGCTAGCCAACAAAATGACAAATATAAATTGTAACGATGATACATTAAGAATTTATTTTGACCCCTTAGTTACTTCCAGACCGTGAATTAATCTCACAAAGTATAACAAAGAAATACTGAAATAGGATAGTGCGAGCAAATGGCAATTAATAACCAGTAACTGACAAACAATAATTGTAGTCTGTATAGTTTCTGCTGTCATTAAAGCCATTGTGTTCATCACAAAAAATATAATCGAGGTGGCCGAGGGGTCAAACCCTTGATACTTATCCTTTTGCTTCGATTATTTTTTTATCCTTTATTAATGCTTTATTCGTGCAAAGAAAAATTGATTTCTTTTAAATATTTTTGACAAAGAGTTGAAAATTACTGCAACTCATTAATAAAAATGAAGGTAGATATATTAAAGGAAAAAACAAAAAAGATTTCATCATAAATGTAATTGTTAAAGCATACTTCAACAATAAAGGGAGGAGTTACTCAGCACTCAACAAATGAGTGGCTTTTTAACCTGTATTAAGTTGGAAGAGCAACTAAACAAAATAAATAAATAAATAAATAAATCTTTGGACATTGATGTATGACTTGTCATTTATAAACTCATCATATAGATGACATGTGGCACAAGTATAGAGTCATTTATGACATGTCAATTATAGTTTCAGCATAGAGATGGAATTTCGTCCAATTTTTATTCTAGAGTAAAAATTGTAAAATCTGTCAGCCTACAATTTCATCATATAGATGACATTCTATGCAAGTCTACGACACTTATATGATAAGTCATAAAATTTTTAATTTGAACTAGTATAAATTGAATGCCTTATCTTTAATTTTCACATAGAGGTCAGAGGACATATCAAGAAAGTTTCCGTAAAAATTATAAAAGTTTCCGTAAATTGTATAACACGGAGTTTAATTTTTAGTCTTAATTTGATTAAACATAAAGCAATATTATAATACTTATGAATTCGGTGCTCATGAAGAATATATATATATATATATATATAAGCAGTAACAAGTAAGCTGGAAGATCAATTCAAAACTAGTTGTGATTTTTTTTTCTTAATATAAGGTTGTAAGAATATTATTAATAAGGAAATACGTACTATGGCACCAATGATTTACAAATCTTTCAAGATTGCATTTCTTTTTTTATACACAATAATTAATGCAAACAAATTAGATAATTAAAATTAATTAACTATCTTAATTCCTTCTTCCTAGCGCGCTTCGTTACTCAAAAAGAAAAATAAAAAATATAGAACAAAAACGTGGAAAATACAAACAAATTTGATATATTTATTAAGGGGGGAAAAAAGAAAAGACGCCGAAATGGGAGATTTCGCAGATCAAGGGGACAAAAAAGAAAGTCAATATATTTTTCCTAAAATTCTCAAGAAGCTTTCTCCCTTAATCTACATTCATGAAGTTGTATTACTTTTATCCTTTATTTCTTTTTCTAAGATAAATATGGTAATAATTAATCATTAGGGTAATTAGTCTTTTCATTTTTTTGGCTGATTTTTAGCTTAGACAAAAACATCTTTAAAGATCTTACATACCCAAAACATTAAAAAGGAAGAAATCTTATTATTGGAAAATCTACATCGCTGTTGTGTCATTTAGAATGAATATTTTATTAAAATAAGATGTGAACTAGCAGTGTTAAATGAATGTACGTGTAATTTAAGTCAAAATATTAGAAAAGTTTTATTATGAATGAATAAGGCGGGTACGTGGAGTATTGTAGTCGAGTGTCCGTATTAGCTAAGTGGTTGAAAGTAGATCTGGTCATTGGGCGACTTGTACAAGAGTAGAACCAAAGACAAAAAGAGAGAGAAACAGAAACTTAAAAGAAAGAAGGAAAGAAAGAAACAGTAACTGTACAATTTACAAATCTCTTCCTCAACTTTGACACTCTTCAGGTGCCTACTTTAACAAGCTTCGCTTTCAATTTTGTTCTTTTGTGTTGTCTCCTATTCATAACCATCTCTTGTTTCAGTTTTTCTTTTTCCTTGTTTGTTTCTTTGCTTTGTTAGTAATTTATAATCTTGTCCATGCTTTGTTCACTTGTTAGAGTTGTTGTTTTTGAATCTGCGACGTGGATTTGACTTTGTGTTTGTGTTTCTGACGCTTCGGTGGTTTAGTTTACTGTTTTGAATCTAAAGATGGGATTTTAGTTTGATTTTTGGATTTGATGCTGGGTATGTGCATGCAGTTCTAGGGTTTCCATTGGGGTTTTATATTGTTTCCATTTTGCTACCTTGATTTTTTTTTTTTAAATTTACTTTAATGTTGATTTGGGAGGATTTGGTTTTTGAGGAAGAATTGCTAGTTATTTCTTTTCTTATCTTTTTCTTTTTTAGCATATGATGCCTAGATTGAGGACTAATAGAACAATTTTTATGATTAGATTGGGTTAGTAGTGAAGTTATTACTTCATAATCCATAGCAAATTCGTTAATTAGACTGATGTTTGATTTCTATGAGAGCTGAGAAACAGAATAGGAACTGAAAATGCGTAAGTAGGAAAATGGTTTTTGCGCACTTTTTTTTTTTTTTGGGTTCAATTGCAAATGTTTGGTTGATGGGTATTTTTGTGCACTGTTAGGCGTTTTCTTAAGACCAGCATGCCTTAAAGATCCTTTGCGTCTTTTTCTAAGATAAATATGGTAATAATTAGTCATTAGGGTAATTAGTTTTTTTTTTCATTTTTTTGGCTGATTTTTAGCTTAGACAAGAAAATCTTTAAAGATCTTACATACCCAAAATTAAAAATGAAAAAATCTTACACGATATATGAAATTATAAATACATCAACATATATAAACTTTCATCTCCTACTGTCTAAACCCTAGAAAAGAAATTAAACCCTAACTCTGTCTCTTTCTTTATTCCCCATTTCAATCAGCATGAACAATAACATCAACATAAGTAACAACAACAATGGCAACAATATTGATCCCAATAGCAAAAAGAAGATAACAAGGGGGAGGCAAAAGATTCAAATCAAGAAACTTGAAGACAAAAACAGCCTGCAAGTAACCTTCTCGAAGCGTCGGTCTGGCCTTTTTAGCAAAGCCATGGAGCTATGTGTCTTGTGTGGTGCTGAAGTCGGCATCATTGTGTTTTCTCCCAATGGGAAGATCTTCCTCGCCGGCCATCCTGACTTTGACAAGATTTTGAATCGTTATCTCGATCAAAATCACTCGTCTCTAGATGAAGTTAACACGATACCATGTGTTCAACAACATAACAAAGAGTATGAAGATGCCATGCAAGAGTTGGAGAAGGAGAAGAAGAGGGGGAAGATGATTGAAGAGGAGAAAAAGAAGAATAAAAGTAATGGTAGGTTCTGGTGGCAAGAGGGTAATATTATTGATGATATGGGAATTGAAGAACTTGAAGAGTACTTAAAGGCTATGAAGAAATTGAAAGGGAAAGTTGAAATGAGGGTTAATGAAATAATGATGAATGGATATTTGGCGCCTAATATGAATTTGGAGAATAATCATCGAGATGCGTTTGGTAATATTAATGTTAATGTTAATGAAGATATTAGTGTTAGCGGAGGAATTGATGGAGGAGTTGATTTTGATTTTGGTTTCGACGAGCATTTTAATTAGAATGTAATGTGGGAGATAGATTGATGATGAATAATGTTTTTAATGTTTAGCGTTTATTTTTGTTTTTGTTTTAGGTTGAATAATATTTCTGGTTTTGTTATTTTCTCGTGAATTAAATTATTAGAAATAAAAGTACAAAATTTACTATTTTGCAAGTTGCTCCTAATATATATTTCATAATGAAACAAAGCTCTATGCATGAATTGAAAATGATTTTATTTTGATCGAGCATTATGAAAAAATGATTGCTTGGTAGTTGTTTTAATTAGGAAGTATTAGTACATGATTAATTTAATTTATCATATGGCTGTCTATCTTCAATTAACCTTGATCGAATGCTAAGCTATCAATTAAGCCTGTAGTGGGCCTGTAATGGGCCTAAATATCGTACGTGGAAAGTGGGGGAGTTGAGCCCAGTCGTAGCTTAATTTTCCTCTTATTGGCTCAAAAAGCTTATTAATTTTTTTTTTAAAAAAGAAAACATGTATCCAAAAATACATACGTATAACTATTTTTTAATTGCTAAAAGTAATACTATAGGGAACTTACAGCTGCCATTTTAAAGTTTTAATATATGGTAAATTCTTTTTCACAAATTTTTAATAAAAATATTGTATTATTGGAAAAAATCTACATCGCTGTTGTGTCTTTTAGAATGAATATTTTATTAAAATAAGATGTGAACTAGCAGTGTGAAATGAATGTACGTGTAATTTAAGTCAAAATATTAAAAAATTTTATTAAAAATGAATAAGGCGAGTACGTGGAGTATTGTAGTCGAGTGTCCGTATAAGCTAAGTAGTTGAAAGTAGATCCGGTCATTGGGCGACTAGTACAAGAGTAGAACCAAAGACATAAGAGAGAGAAAACAGAAACTTAAAAAGAAAGAAGGAAAAAAAGAAACATTAACTGTACAAATTACAAATCTCTTCCTCAGCTTTGACACTCTTCAGGTG
Source organism: Citrus sinensis (assembly GCF_022201045.2). Classification (NCBI taxonomy): domain Eukaryota; kingdom Viridiplantae; phylum Streptophyta; class Magnoliopsida; order Sapindales; family Rutaceae; genus Citrus; species Citrus sinensis. The sequence goes on along the minus strand of NC_068563.1, from coordinate 1,636,695 downwards.
CTTTACTTTAACAAGCTTCACTTTCACTTTTATTCTTTTGTGTTGTCTCCTATTCATAACCATCTCTTGTTTCAGTTTTTCTTTTTCCTTGTTTGTTTCTTTGCTTTGTTAGTAATTTATAATCTTGTCCAAGCTTTGTTCACTTGTTAAGAGTTGTTGTTTTTGAATCTGCGACATGGATTTGACTTTGTGTTTGTGTCTCTGACGCTTCGGTGGTTTAGTTTGCTATTTTGAATCTAAAGATGGGATTTTGGTTTGATTTTTGGATTTGATGCTGGGTATGTGCATGCAGTTCTAGGGTTTCCATTGGGGTTTTATATTGTTTCCATTTTTCTTCCTTGATATTTTTTTAAAAAAATTTATTTTAATGTTGATTTGGGAGGATTTGGTTTTTGAGGAAGAATTGCTAGTTATTTCTTTTCATATCTTTTTCTTTTTTAGTATATGATGCCTAGATTGAGGACTAATAGAACAATTTTTTATGATTAGATTGGGTTAGTAGTGAAGTTATTACTTCATAATCCATAGCAAATTCGTTAATTAGACTGATGTTTGATTTCTATGAAAGCTGAGAAACAGAATAGGAACTGAAAATGCGTAAGTAGGGAAATGGTTTTTGCGCACTTTTTTTTTTTTGGGTTCAATTGCAAATGTTTGGTTGATGGGCATTTTTGTGCACTATTAGGCATTTTCTTAAGACCAGCATGCTTTAAGGACCTTTTTTTGTTTTTTTTTTAAAGTTGTGTGTTTCCAAAGATCAGAATGGTTTAGTGATGATCACACTTCTCAATTTAATGTGTTACTTTCCTTTGCTTTTTAATATAAGTTCTTGTTTAGATGGTTGCTTCATTTTAATCCATGGTTCCTTCCATCGTTTGAAGAGCATATGCAGTTGTTTAATGTTTGAATACATCTAGAGTCTCTTTCTGTCGGTACGTGTGAACTGGGGTTTTCAGAGATGCCAATTCATCCAGTATTTGGTTTTATGTTATGTAGTAATTGCTCAAAATTGGTCAGCTGAGGAAGTTTTTGAAATTGATCAATTTGCACAGCTCAGTTCATATATAGGCAATAGAATGGGGAATTTTTCTGGTCAAAGTAGTTTTTTTGTTTTTTCCTTCTCAGAATTACCACCGGATTGCTTAGGATGGTGATTAATGTTGTTTAGTTATTCAATATAATTTGAGTTCAGGTAGCAGTGTCGAGAACACAAGAGTAAAAGGAGTAAGGGATTAAGGAAGTACATCATGATCAAGCGGGCACCAAGTAGAAACCATAGATCCAAAGGCATCAAAGTGAAACATGTTTTACAGATTTGTCTTCTGCTTGGTGTTTGCTTCTGGTTAATCTACCAAGTGAAGCATTCCCATGATAAGAAGAGGGAATTTGATGATAAAGATGCGAAAGTCTCAGTCAAAGCCCATAGTGATGATGAGATTCTGAAATTGGGGAGGAAAGACCTTCCTCGGGTGCAGGAAGCAGCTAAGAATGAGAAGCATGAGGATGAAGAGGAAGATGTAGTGGAAGAGGAAGAAAAAGAAGTAAGAAAGCAAGAAGAAAGAGATGCTGTAGAGGACCAAGAAGAAGCAAACAAGCATGAAGAAGAAGAGCATGACAATGGGGAGAATAAGCGTGAAGATGAGGAGCAACAAGAAGAAAACAAGAATGAAGAGGAGCAAGAAGAGGCGGGCGGCAAGCATGAAGAAGAGGAGCAAGAAGAAGAAAATAAGAATGAAGAAATAGAAGATGAGAGAAGAGGAGATGGTGATGATGAATTGGATGAACAAGATCAAGAAAAAACAGAATTTGAAGCTGATCGAGAGGATGAATTTATAGATGAAGAGAAAGAGAGGGAAGGAGAGGGTGATGATAATGAGAGTGAAGGGAATGAGGGCAAAGAGAAAGACGATCAAGGAGAAAATGAGAATTCATTCGATGATCATGACCATGAGGGAGTCGATAGGAATACTCATGTGGCACGAGAAGAACACTACAAGGCAGATGACGCTTCCAGTGCAGTGTCACATGATAATCAAATTATAATCTCTGAGACTGAGAAAGCAGCTTCTGAAAACTCAAATGAGAACTCTGAAAGGAATGTCTTATTAGAGGATAATAAATCAAATAACACCGATGAAATCAGTGGAAATCAGAAGAATCCAGAGTTAAAATATGGAGAAGGTGAAATGTCTGGAAGTGGTGCTACATCAAATGAAACAACCCCTAAAGAAAAGGATCATGGTGCGGGATCATACAACTCACAGGATCACTCACCTTTAACTGCAAACAATTCCTCAACCGAAGGAGCTACGGAAGTAAGCAACAACTCAACAGGATTGAGTACCGAAATGACTGGTTCTTCTGTGCAGAATGGAACTGAGATTAAGCTGGATGCCAATCCAACTCCAGCTCAAAATGTGACACTAGAGGGTGCAGCTAACACAGAAGCTACTGACCTGCAAACCACTGGATTGGAACAGGCCAATGACTCTAACACAGCTTCTAATGGCCATCAATTTGATCCTAATACCACTGTTTCAACAAAAAGCGTAGATGCTGATGCAGTCACAGGAGATTCCTTCAACATTTCCACGCCTGCAGTATCAGAAACAGTTATAAGGTTAAATGCATCGGCAGATGGGGAGGTCAGTTCTGGGTCTTCAGCAGTGAACGAGACTGCTAGTACAACTCAGAATGAAATGTCAAATAGCGACGGTAAATCTGGTGGAACAAATGAAAGCTCAGATTCTTCCTCAACTGAAGGGACTGTGGGTGCAAGTAGTGAAAGTGAATCAGGTAAAACAAATGAAAGCTCAGACTCTTCCTTTAAGAATGGGATTGTGGAGGCAGCCAATGAGGACCGCATCGATTCTTCTGACTCATCTGTTCTCCAAGATGATAGAGAGTCACGGATAGATCTGGGCACATTGCCTGATATTAGATCAGAGGTGGAAAACGTTGAAGATGCTGCAGCAGAATAGGTATTCAGTAGAAATGCTTCACGGGTTTTTTTTTCCCCTTGGTGCTCCAATGTTTTTGAACGCAACTTTTTCTCATGGTTTTGATTATGAAACAGGAAAGGTTTGTAGAGCGTTTTTGCTCGTCTAAATTGATCCATGCTTAGAGAATTCAGATCCAACTTTGCCGGCAAAATGTAGGCAGGTTTATATTATGTTCAGTTTTAATCTGTATAATTTCTGTCAACTTTCCATGATACCCCTTGTATAGTTTTTTCCTTTCTTTTTTTTCTTCCGAATTTGTGCTTTCGGTTCTGTATACTCTGTGGTGTGGCTCCTGTCACTAGCATTTTATGGTCATGAATCTCGGATGCTTGTCGGTCTCATTCCATATCCTTTCCTGTAAGAATGTACCGCGACTTGAAACATATTCATCATGTTGGTTTCAATTTTTATAGAGCATGGTCGTTTCATTTGATGACAAACATAGGTTTACTGCAACCCAGATATGAAATCACATGAAGGTTACCATACTTAGAGTGGGCATGAGACCCTTGATGGTCAAGATGCTTTGCATTAGCATCAGTAACTACCTAAAAAGAGAAAAAGAGCAATATCTAACAATATAATGGGGTCAATGAACATAATTTTACTTGTGTTAGACTCCTTTAGGAAGAATTTTCATGGAAGTATGTATATAATCCTTCTTTTTCGAATTAGATTACTTCTTGGTATGCAAACACTTATCCATCAACTGTTTGTTCTCTTGCTTAGGCCAAAGATGTACAAACAACTTGGCATCATGACACATCATGGGTACAAGAAGAAATTTAAAAAAAAAATGTTACAAAATTAGTGGTAAAATATTATTCTCCTGATATTTACTATAATAAATCTACAAGAACCTGCTAGATTTTGGGTCTCAATCTAGATGTAATAAAAAGTATGAATTGATTGCATTACTACAAGTTTATAGCAATAGCCTGATCTTTTTAGGATAACTTTTCTGGTTTTAAATTGAATTATTTTTTAAGTTTTTAAACATCAGATAATGTTATTTTTATCCTATATTGATCTTATGATTCCCCCATTATCCAATCCAAAATCAAAGCGCTACTTTTATTCAAAACACCAGCCAATATCGGATTCTAAGATCAGAATTCGGAACCCATAAAAAATACAAACCCTAGAAAGGTCCAATAACAATAATTAACCTTTTTAAATGATAAACAGTAAAACAAACAAACAAAAAGGGTTTTAAAAATGCTTCCCCACTGCTGTATCATTTCTTACTGTACAAAAAAAATAATCAAATCTAATTACAAATCCAGCTCAAAAACTGCTGTCATTTTATCCGCCAAAAGAAGAATAATCCAACTCACTCACTCATGACTCATCATCAAAAAAACAATTTTCGGGGTGAAATAAAAAAAAAAAAGCAAAAATCCTAAAAGCCAAAACGACAAACGCTCCCACATCAAACGACAGACTGCTGACTCTGCTGCCTCCTCAGCTCTTTCCTTAGCTTGTGAGAAAACAGCGTGCACGCATCCACGCTGAGATCCATCGCTGCCGCTAATGCCACGAATGCAGCAGCATCCTCCGTGCACGTCACGTGCTGCACTCCTACTTCCACCTCGGGCTTGCTGCACTTTCCACCTCCCTCCACTGTTGCTGACATCACAAACCCTCGACTCTGTAAAATCGGTGGCCCCGTGCAGCAGAACGCAAAGTCCGACCCGGATCCCGAACCGGGTCTCGAACCCGGACCGGACCACGACCCTGACCCGAAATCGCAGCTGCTCTGCGGACTGTGTACTGGGGTTGTGGAAACGCTGCTTGCCATGTCTATTGTAAATTTTCCGCCCTTGGTGCTGCTGATGTTCGCATTAGCGACGGTGGTGCTGGAAGAATTTGAGCTTATGGTGTCGTGTAAGAGATCGAACCGGTACCCGAGTAAATCGGAGTTACCCGGCTCGCGCCAGGCCTCGAGGCGGCCCCATGGTTTCCAGGTGCAGTTTCCAGGGCGGAGAATGAGCCAGGCACCCGGGTTGGACCTGCTGACCCGGTCCGACCCAGGGGACGGGACGAATGGAGTGACCATTGATGCCATTGCCACCGGGGACCCTGAGAGATCGTGTATTGTAATTGACCAGCCTTTACGTTCTTTGCTAGATTGGTCCTTTTCGGACCCGAAAGCCGAGAGCCAACTCCTTGGCGTACTGTTTTCTGTCATTGATGTTCTGTTGTAATACACAAAATTGGTGAGAATTTTGCCTTTAAAATATGTACAATAATAATCCAACCCAGTACAACGAATCAAAATTGAACAACACGAACCTGGAGACTAAATTTCGGTCGTTATTGGAGTTTCTGAAACCGAACTTGCAAGTGAAAACAGCTTGCTTTACACTTCCTTGGACTTGAAAAACCTGAGGACTACACTCGGGTTCGCCGTCGAACTGAAACACGAATCTTGGATCGGGCTCGGATTTTACAGTTAAATACAACTGTGCCTGCGACCCCTTTTTGTTTTCTCCAATGCCTGCCCACCCATTGTGAATCACAGACGGTCGAGATTCGGCTCCACGCATATCCAACGGCACAGACACTCTTCCCAGCAATTTATCAGTAGTCACGCACGACATCCCGTTGCTTCCCGTATAAACATCAACCCGCAAAGAAATAACACCGTTGTTGCTCTTGGACGATTTGGATTTTTCCAATATTTTGTCGATCTGTGCCTTGTTCAAATTAAAGCAAGCCGCCAGAGAGTGCGAGAGGTTACCATTAGCTGGTGTTGTCTCGTCTTGGACTAAAGGGACCGTGGCTATTTCATCCGGGAAGCTCTTGAGCTTTATTTTGCAATAACACGAGGAAGACGACGGGTGGATTCGTGATAAAAAAGAAGGTTTTGATGTCACGGTGGGGAATTTCAAGGCCAAATTTCCGACTAAAATCCGCACAAAAGGGCACGGATCCATTGAAACAGAACCAGTGAAGCGATGGTGAACAATATTGGGGCGAAATGTGACGAGGGGTTTGCTTTAATAAAGGGTTTGGTTATTTACCAATCGACTAAAATAACAATAATGAGCATAAAACCAGAAGAAGAAAGAAAGAAGACAAAGCAGCAGAGAAAATGGAAAGTGGGCGGATTATCGATACTAAGGTGAAACAGGCTGTCAAATAGCTGGGCGCATTTCTAATGGGAGCTTCGCTGTCATGAGGTCAACTTCATTATTTGTGTTGTGAGATTTTGATATTATGATTTAGATTAAGTGACGTAGTTAGGGTACTTCTACAGCACACTCGGTCATTGATTTTTCTTTTTTTACTTTTTACATGATAAGACAATAAATATATAGAGTAAATATAATCAATATATACGTCACTATAAAAAATATATATATACTATGAGACATTGAAATAATTTTCGTGGCAATTATATTTTTATAATGAATATTATTAAATCTTAATTTTTTTTGAGTTGATCAAGTTGGAAAATTAATAATGAAAATAATATAATTTGATCGTTATATTTGATGTTTCAATGACAGTACCCACTGTTAGATGGAATCATTGTCTTGATTATTGTGGTCATGGTATATGTTTAACGATTTGTTTGGTGTACATTTTTTTTTTTTAGATTTATATTTTATTTTATAATTTAAATAATATGAAGCCTGTCTTTTAGGTTGTAGAAAAACATAAAGGTTTTAAGCTTTGCTTTAGAAGGTAGGGACTGTAAGCGTAGGACATGTCTCGAAACGTGCCTTTTACAATTTTTCAAAATTTGAAAATAAAGATTTTATCTTTTTGGTCATATTTCATGAATAAGTGTACCCAAAAAAAAAAAAAAATGTTGCGTCCACCCCAAAAGATATGCGTTGCGTACAAGCATAATATTTTAATTAAATTTTCAACAAAATTGGCTTATATTTTGTTGAAACAAGTACACTAATATTCATTATTTTCTCAATACTTTTTTTCATATGAATTTAAGTTTAATTTTTATCTCAAATTTTTTTATTTGCTAATTACAAATTGTAATTGCGACCTAAATTTACGTAATTTAAACAAAAATGGCAAGAAAAAAAAAAACATAATCTCAAACCAAATGCAATGATAATGAGTCTTATACCCGAAAAATTAGCATCAAACGATCATGAATCGAGTTGTAGGGTTGGATAATAATATACGGTAAGCACGGCGCCATGCAATTTCAACTCACGAAAGGAGATGATGCATTAGCTGGCACACAATGCGCACGTACACAAGATGCCAGCTAGCAGCATCAATGTCAAAAAATATTCTAACTCATTGTCCTTTTCTTCGTCTATTTTTCCAATTTTTAATTTTCTTCCATCGAACCCTCCGTCGTTTTCTAACCATTCGTTTGCGTTTACTGTAACAACAATAAATTAATGAGGTAATAGCGTCGGCCCTCCTTCAGTGTCTAAGTTTTCTCAGAGAAGAGCATATTTTGTCCATTTGTGCCATATAGGTCCTCGCTGCTGCCTTGTGAAATTACCCATGAAGTAACGAATTTATTGAATTAAAGTGAACGTGACTCAACAGTTAACATTTTGAACAGATTTTTAGTTATTTTATTGGGCTTTAAACTATTTTATAAGAATAGTGAGCATGCAAAAGTAGAATTCACTCTTTTATATTTTTGAGTTATAAATATTTAAAAACTCTTAATTTTATTTTATTTATAATAGAAATATAAAGCGAAAGTAAAACTTACAATGATAGAGATATAACTTAAATAATTTCACATATTTAATTTTTTTGTGCGAACTTTGAATTTTTTAATTTTTTTATGCACTAAGATATTGTAATGTAGCATTCATGGGTTGATAAAATTGACTTTATTAAAAAAAGAAAAAAGTAAGACTAAGACACTTAATTGTCATAAATAGACCAGATACGCCCTTCTTTGAATATGTAAGAACGTAGGGATCCTGATGTTATTTACCCCATAAATTAATGATGATAACAGAGAGATGTAAGCGAGGTATGTCGGGTCACAAAACTCCGCCAACTGGAGGTGCTGGACCCCCGGAGGGCTTGCATCATTAGCTGTGGCCACTAAGACGCTGGTTGGATTGTGGTAATTTGAACCGGGATTGTGGGCCCGCTTTTTTGAAATGTGGGGTCCACTAGCCACTTATCTAACCAATCACGCTTTTGGAATTTTAGATTGCGACACAAGCTCGATTTCCTTTTCTCACTTACTTTCTCTTGTAAAATTTGGTTCGGTTGTTTGATTGGTTGGTTAGGGCGGCAGTGAAAGGAGAGGGCTTTGAGAGGAACACGTGCAGCCAAAGTGAAATTTTCAATCTGGGGATAGACAATTTTTTATTTATTTTTACAAATTCACCTCAATTTAATTTTAATGGGGGCATTAAACAATATCATCAATTATGGTAAGGGTCACCAAATACTTATTTATATATAAATAAAATGAAACCAAACTTGATTAGGGATGGTAAAATTTGGGTCCGAGTCTGTATCTGGGTTCGTCCATTTCGATTCTAGACCCATACGAGAATTTGTTATACCAAACCTGAAAATAAACTAGAATTTTTGGACTTCGAGTGTGGACGGGGTTCAACCCGCAAAAATCTGGGTTTTGAACCCATATGGGCACCATTTATGGGCTTGTTTTCGAGTAGAAAACCAAAGGTAGGGCGCTAATGTTCAACTTTGCAACTTTTTTCAATCACCGATTGCTTCAATATCAAAATATGAGTAATATTCAAATCAAAGAGAAAAAAATTGATCAAATAATATAACAAAACAGTGAAGCAAAAGTGCAAAACAAAACCCAGATTTTGTGATTGTCAACTTGTCATCATCAAACAACAATTAAAATGATAGCAAAATAGAACACAAATGGCGGCGGGGAATGAAAATCCAGTGAATTCGTGCCGCTGGCTACTGCTTTGTCTACGTCCGTGAATGCCAAATTGTCACTTTGTGTGCGTGATTGTATGCCGCCAGCTGTGACCGTGAATGGATTTAGGAGTTACTGAGAGATTCAAGCCTTTGATAATGATTGATGACAAATTGATAATGATGATGATTTGAATTGATGAATTTGGGAGATGAAAAGGAATGGAAATGGTGGCGGCCATAAGCTAAAAGCCTAAAAATATGTAAACTAGGTTTTGTGTGTTCTTTTTCCATTGATTTTTTTATTTTTTATATTTATATTAAAAATAAATATATCTGAGTCCGGGTTCCGGATACACGGGTTCAGCTAAACCCGGACCCGTACCTGGATATGTTCGGGTTCAAAAAATCAATATAGGATTTGCATATTATTTAAATGTGGTATGGGTTAAACCCAACCCAAATTTTCTGGGTTATTTTGTCATCCCTAAACTTGATGTATTTGTAATTATCCAAGGGGATTTTTCATTCTTTCTTTCCTTTTTTTTTGGGAGGGGGGGGGGGGGGGGGTTTGATTGATGATTATCTTTTAAAGACTCGAATTGAACTAATGAGTTCAGAAAATTCAAACCCGAACCGTTACTGATTCACAAATAGAGCCAACTCGAATATATTTAGTTAATATGTTCTCTTCTACTCTTAGCACACACATTAACTAAAAAATTTCATTCTTTTGTTCAATGTAATTTAATAAAATATCGTTGATTGTTCATTGTAGTGATGGCAATGAGATAAGATGGAGGTGGGGATGCCTACCCATTCTCCACCCCATTAAAATTTTTGTCTCCATTATCACTTTATCTCCCAATAAATTTAGTAGGAGATGAGGAATCTCATGTGGAGAATGATTTCCCCATCTCCAGCACATTCCTCATTTACTTATTTTATAGCAAATATAAATAAATGATTTCAATAAATTAAAAATTAAATACTTAAATAAAATTATTATCACATTATAAAATATTTAAATTATTTAAAAAAATTGCAAATGGTTGAAACAATATATTGAAATAATATCAAAACTAAGAAATGTTTGAAGAGAGTTGTACCCCGAGAGAGAAAAGAAATCATAACAATATTTTTATGGTTGAATAAGAATTATAATATAGGATTTTATTTTAGTTATAACCTATTTATATTAGGCAAAAATAAAAAGAAAATTTATTAACCAATATTGTAATTGATAAAACAAAAATTATTGAAAAAAATTAAAAAAATATTCATATATAATAGGGATTGGGATGGGGGTGCAGTGGGAAGTTTAAAACCAAACCCTATCTTATTAAGAATTTGAGGATTATTTTTTTTCTATTTCCCAATCCTTTCTCAAAAAATTATTCAAAATTTACCCTATTTAAGGTGGGGACTCATGGGGTCCAAACCTGTAGAAGATTTTGCCATCCCTAATTCATTGTCTGTCCAAAAAAAATTTAGTAACGGTAAAATTATAAAGAAAATTATTAAACACAATTTTTCAATTTTTAAAATGGATATCTAAGTAATTTTTGAAATAATCACAAATGTAATGTGCACCAAGTATCCAAGAGATAAGGTGTGCTTTTGGCTGGCAAGTTGGCATGGCCAGAGTAAGATTTTCATTAGTTTTCAAGTGGGCTTAACGCTGAGGCTCAATGGGAGAAATGTTTGGGCTGGGCTTAACTTCCTCACTTTGCTATTTTCTAGATTAATAAAAGATCATCATTGTTGTCCAAGTACAACTAACTTAATTATCAGGAAAAAAAAAACTATATAACTTAAAATTGTTGGCCATTGCATTTAATACAGCATATGTCACATGTGGCAAGATCATAGAAAAAACAGCAAAATAAAGCACAAATCAGCATGAGACCCCAACACCTAATTGTCGATATCCAAACTAAGCATTCTCTCATTATCGGCTGGTTCACTTGTAAATGAATGAACGAGTTATTAGTTAGATTAGCGTTGATCTTTCGGCAATGATTTTGGAGTTGGATTAAAGCCACAGTGAACTTTCCAATTAATTCCCTCTTATGCTTTCTACAATACCAAGCAATCCATATTCATTTATGTTTACAAATGTTTCTCCTCGACATGTGGCAAAACCCTAAGTCCCCAATTATGAGGACTCACTAATCCAAATAATATTATTAACTGCTTGAGCTTAATTTCTCTTGAAGATACTCTATAGGTACTAATAATATCTTAACTAACTCGTAGTAGAAAAATAATCCTCTCCTAATCTGATCCTTTATGAGTTTTTCAAGATCTCCTGTCGTGTGTCTTTAGTGGTATTGTATGGGTAAGATTCAATTTCTTTTATTTTTTTATTTATCAACTGCCAATCAATAATCGACTTATTTGTTCAGAACATGATCAGATCATGAGAGAATTTCTCGTAGTGTGTGATAGTAATTAATTAGATAGGAAAGAGGAAAGAATAAGCTTGTTACTTAAGTCCTTTGCAAAAGGGTAGCTTGACAGCCCAAGTTACATATGTTGAAAAGAAAAGCACAATTTAGAGAAAAAGAAGGCCAGCCTCTATTCGGTCTCTCACTTTGCTAAACTTTCTGCTACTACCTGACAGAGAAAGAAAAGGCTCTTGTACAAAAAGCCTAAATGTAATTAATTTGTATACAATTAATTTCCTCACTAAAATCAAATTAAACGTGGTCTTATAGTAAGTTAAGCCGATAATTTAGCGATTAGTCACGCCACATTCTAATACCATTTGTTGTGTATCACAAATCCATGAATGAAATTTCAATATATTCAAGAAGAAAGATTCCAACGGAAGTCTGATATTTCTTTGCTTCCCTCTGAAGATATTCTTGCTTAAACCAAATAACTTTGGTTCTTTTTTTTTTTTTTTTGGGTCTCTCATGCAAAACCCATAAATATAAGCTAGCTTGATCAACATGCATCATACCATCTTGTTAACCAAAGCCATGACTAATTTACTCAAATTCATTGGTGTTATTGGGTTTCTTAGTGCATATCTTCTTCAAATTTCAAGAGCTTCTGTTGTTTCGACCGGCGATTTCAACAAGGACTTTTTTGTAACTTGGTCTCCAAGCCATGTAAACACTTCTGAAGATGGCAAGGCAAGGAGCTTGAAGCTCGATCAAGAATCTGGTACAACCCAAAAATATCGAACAAATAAAAAATTTTCTCTGCTATATGCAATTTTCTTACTATTTGATTTTTTGATTTTTTATTTTTGATAGGTGCTGGTTTTTCTTCGAACCAAATGTTCTTATTTGGGCAACTAGACATGCAAATAAAGCTAGTACCTGGTGATTCTGCAGGCACAGTTGTAGGCTTTTACGTGAGTAATCTTTTCCATTCTTTCACTTTTGTGTGTGTATGTGAAAGTGCTTATATATTTAAAGTGCTTTTAATTAACAATGTAGATGGCATCTGATCAACCAAACAGAGATGAAATAGACTTTGAATTTCTTGGCAATGTAAGTGGGCAGCCCTATATCCTTCAAACAAATATTTATGCCGATGGCTCTGACAACAGAGAGCAGAGGATTTATCTCTGGTTTGATCCAACAAAGGACTTTCATACTTACTCCATCCTGTGGAACCTTCACCAAATTGTGTAAGTTATTTTTTCTTTAATGCACTCTAATAATCTAGTGGGCGATGTTGCTCACAAACGTTACGGTGAGTGTCACGTAGTAATTACAAAATTGTTTTGTGTTTTTCAGGCTCATGGTGGACTCTGTACCGATAAGGACATACAGAAACCATGCAAATGAAGGGGTCCCATATCCTAGATGGCAACCAATGAGCATAAAGATTAGCCTATGGAACGGTGACAGCTGGGCGACACGTGGCGGACAGGACAAAATTGATTGGTCACAAGGTCCCTTCGTAGCTTCATTCAGAAATTACAAGATTGATGCTTGTGTTTGGAATGGAAACCCAAGATTTTGTAGGGCAGGAAGCCCTACAAATTGGTGGAACCAAAAGCAATTCAGCACTTTAACTTCTATTCAGAGAAGATTGTTCAAATGGGTTAGAAATTATCATGTGATTTATGATTATTGCCAAGATAATCAGAGGTTTCAGAACAATCTTCCCAAGGAATGCTCTCTATCTAAATATTGATGCAAATATATTGAGATTTGATTTTCCATTTTGTTATTCTGTAAGTAATTAATAATAAATATATATTGGTTTTTAGAATTAATTATCATTTGGGTTAAGTAAAGCAACCTTTTGTTTGTAGGTCATTGTGTTTGTGAGTGAAGAAATGGAGACGTTTGGCTACCAAATTGATTTTTTTTTCTTTTAATTTGCGGAATACAAAAAAAATAATATCCAAAATAAATATTCATTTTAACCAAACAAAATCCACAAATATAATTAAAAACCCTACAAATTAATATAGGTTTATAATAAAGTTTATCAACGAATTAATAAATTATTCTTAATTTTAATAGAATTAATCATACATGAAAACAAAGCCTCTCGCTTATTACTTCCATATTGCCAAGGGATGGCAATGGGCACCGCCCGCAGCGGGTTTGCCATTACCAAACCCAAACCCGCACAAAATTTAAATTACCAAACCCACCCGCAACCCGCAGCGGGTTTTAATTTTTTTACAAAAACCCATCCGCAGCGGGTTTTAACAATTACCAAACCCGCAATGGTATCCGGCGGATTTTTTGTGGGTTTCCGTATTTAAAATCACAAATGTTTAATATATAAATTTATAATAATAACCTCAAATTCCATATAACATACTCAATTTTATATTTAAATAATGTAAATGAAAAATTAAAATTTCCACATCAATTCAACACAAATTCTCAAATTTAAGTATAAATTACACAAATCCATTTAAAAAACGCAAACTAGTATCTAAAAATAATAATTACATTTCATATTATCATTTAAAACAAGCTCCAAGAGAAGATATTCATTTCATTCACCACCATAAGCACCCATCCAACACAATGCCTATAATAATAATTAAGATTAATATTTTCAAATACTAATTCGAAGGAAAATGCCTTTAGTTTTCTTTAGATTATGACTTTAGAATAGGATATAGGCCACATACACACATACACAAGTTTGAGCCTTTGGCTATTTGGTAATTTAATTAATGACATTATTTTCTTTATACATTTTTAGATTAAAATTAAACTAAAAATATTTGAAAAAAATATTGCGGGTTTGGTGGATATCCATGCGGGTATCCACCGGATATAAGGTTAATACCAAACCCACCCGCATCCATGTGCGGGTTTTAATTTATAATACTAAACCCGCCCGCAACGGATAAAATTACCCGCAACGGGCGGGTTTTGGCGGGTGGGTTTGGGCGGGTTTGCGGGTTTGCGGATACAATTGCCATCCCTATCCGTGCAGCTGAAATATGTTCCTTCTATTTTTATGTTTGTGATGATGAAATGAAACTTTGAAAGTGAGGATTTTGACCAAAGTTATATCTACCTAATTAATCGGGTTGTAATGTTAGACTTTTAAAATAAAAAATATATAAAAAAAATCCCAATAACAAAAAGTGTAATGGGACTTACCTAATGTTTTTAATATTAATTTTTTTTATAAACTTACACTAAGTGCTGGACTTACATCTTGCTGCTGCCAAATTTCGAAAAGAGTCAAATGTTTAATTTAGGTGAAAATTAATCATCACGAATCTAAATGAGTTTATTGTTTAAATCAATGATGTAGTGACAAGGTCACAAATGGAGAAATTGAATAGAGGAAATTAAATCTCTACTCACATGGCTAAGAAGGAAAACAAATTAGCGTAAAGTTAGATGGTTCTCAGAAATTAGCTAATGTTAAACTAAGAATAATGTTTGAAATCCTAATATTTTAATTTTGATTAGTGCTGTTGCCTATTGGCACTCCTTTAAAAATCTTTATATAATGAAACTTATTTTGTACTTTGAAGTTTTTTTATTTTAATGCCATAAATACCCCTTAATTCACCCATTCTTAATAACGCCCCATATTAAGGTGTCTTTCTCATTTTTGAAGAAAATTGCTTTAAATCATGAATCATTATTTTGCATAACAATCAATGCAAAGGTTTCTCACTGAAGAAATTTTGAGTAGAATAATGTTCGATTCTTTAACCATTCAATTTATTTTCTAAAACTAAAATTAAAAAAACTTCATTTTTTTAATGATAATATGATATAGTGATATATGTGATAATAATCAACGGTGGAGGAGAATTCGCACTCAATCGGTAGCCAAGAGTAGAGTTGGCAAAACGGGTCACGAGTCGTGTTCGTGTCGTGTCAGTTTCGGGTCGTGTTAAATTTAGCTTGATCCAAACTCGATCCATTTAATAATCGTGTCAAAATATTGAGACTCAAACCCAATACGAAAAAATAATCGGATTACCCAACAACCCACTCAATATTATTAACTTTTTTACACACTGTCATACGTATGTACGTACATACCTACATATATACATACATACGTACCTACATACATACATATATACAAACATACATACGTATCCACATACATACGTACATATGTACGTCTGTACGTACGTACATACCTACCTACATACCTACATACGTACCTACCTACATACGTACATACGATACGTACGTACATACAGACATACACATACATACATACATATGTACGTACATACGTATAGACATACACACGTATGTACGTACACACATACGTACATACCTATGTACACACATACCTACACACACACACACACACATACATGCATACACCCACACATTCACACATACATACATACACATATACACATATACACACATACATGCATACACACATACACACAGACACACATACATACACACATACATATATAGACACACACACACACACATACATACACACATACATATATAGACACACACACACACATACATACAAAGACATACACACACACACACACACACACACACACACACACATACATACATACATCCACACACACACACACACACACACACACATACACACACACATACATACATACATACATATTAGTTCGATTCCTAAAGGTTTGTATTCGATTTGGATTCTTGAGAACCGATCAGTTTCGGTTCTGTTCAATTATGACCATGAATTGAACCGGGAAACGCCACCCCTACCTATACATAATTAATTGAATTTTTTTTTGAAGACATGAATTTACTTTTCATATATCTAATTAATGTTATTGTAATTAGTTCACAACACTACAACTTGAAAACAGAGTTGGCTCTACATCTATTTACAATTACAATCTACTTCATACTCAGACATTTGTTAATATAATTGGAAGATTGATTATTTGCGCAAAGTTGTTAAGTTTTTGATGATTATTTTACAGAAATATAGAATGCATTTATTAGAAAATGAGAAGGAAATCTGTTTCTTTTGGCATTACTAAGAATGAGGTGGAGGGTATTTTTAAAAACTTTTAATGGGGTAACTTTGTTAACAAAAAAAAAAAGAGTAACTTTAAAAATGGGTTTTACAAGGGATTTGAAGGGGTTCCAGTAGTCGATTCTTTAATTTATTTTTAATTATAAATAATTTTTTTTTTTGTGAATTACATTATTATTTTAAATGGGTTTTGGTCTAGAAAGTAATCGGGCTCGGCCCAACTAGATCTAGCCGGCCCTTTGAGTAATCCCGAGGGTTTTGCTTGCTGCCGTTATTTCCGTTTCCTTCGTATTCTTCATTCAATCTACTCATTGAAGCAAAATTCATAGCTCACAACTAAAAGTCTCAGTTCCTGTAAGTCCTTTAATTTTACAGTTTCCTATCGAAATTAAACTTATTTCTATTTGTTTATCGTTGGTTTATGAACTTTTAGAGAATGACTTTACTATTACCTTTTCTTTTTCGGGTGAGATAAAGGCTGACACTCATAAACTAATTTGTGAACATGGGTTTGTTATATTTTTCTGTTAGAATTTTGTTTGGTTTTAAAATTTTAGGGCCCGTTTAGTACCTTTTTCCAAGCTGCGTTTTCATTTTTGTTTTCATTAATACACATATAATTAGGGGTGGGCACGAGTTGAATTGAGTATCAACCTGATCCAATGCACATATAGAACGAGTTGAAAATTTTCAACTAAACCCAACCCATTACATATCTCAACCCAACTCGATCCAACCCGCAGTTTTGTGGGTTGGGTTGATTGGGTTAGAGTTTAAAAAAAAATTATTTTTATAGTATAATTAAATAGTTAACAAAAATAAATAAATAAATTAAAAAAACTAAAAAATATAAATATTAAAATCTTTAGAACAAATCCAACATTTCAAAGTTTTTATATTTATATTTTTTTAATTTTTATATGAAATATCAAAATTTATATAATAATTTTTATATACATAAGGTTGACCGGTTGGGTTAGGTTGATTGGATTGAGTTTTTGAAAAAAATTATTATTATAGTCTAATTAAATAGTGAACAAAAATAAATAAATAAATTAGATAAACAAAAAAAATGTAAATATTAAAATTCTTAAAACAAATCCAATATTTCAAAGTTTTTATATTTATATTTTTTTAATTTTTATATAAAATATCAAAATTCATATAATAATTTATATATATATATATATATATACAGGTTGACGGGTTGGGTTGGGTTAAAAATTTTTAACCCAACCCAACCTGTAATATTTGCGGATTGAAAATTTAATAAGTTAATAATCTAACACAACCTGTTTATTTTATCAACCCAACCTAATCTAATAAAAAATCATACGGGTTAGGCCACGTTCACTTGTTGGATGGGTTGATGCCTACCCCTACATATAATACATGTTTGGTGAGTTAATTTTAAAAAACAAATTACAAAACAAAAAATCCGGATTGATTATTATAATTAATCAACTGAAAACAACTTAAACATTTCTGCAAATATTACAAACTAAACCTAAAAATGAATTAAAAAATAAAAGAAAATCGTGACCCTCCTCCTCCTTTTCTCTTCACTGCCGTTCTCTCTTTCCCCTCACCTTTCTTGATCCAGTTGCAGCAAATCTGCACTCTCAAATCGAATTTTCGACACAGGGGTAAGATCGGATATATATAATTCTTAATAAACTTGGATTATTGAACGAATCTTTAATTGTTGCTTGATCGATGAGATTACTTCACCAAAATTAGAACATATATATAATTAAACACTAATAAATCAAGATCTCTTTACAAATCTATATATTATAAAACTTAACCATTGAAAAAGAAAAAAAGAAAAGAAAAAGAAACTCCCATCACTGACCACCTCCACCTCCACCTCCAACCAAATTCAAGATTCACAATTCAATCAAGCTATTGAATTATTTTCTTGTTTTGAGGTCTGGGAAATAAATAATCAATCAAGTGCATTAGGGCCGGCACAAGCTTTCAGAACGGGACTCCAAACCCACTGAACCATAAACCTCCTGCCTCTCCTCCCGTTCATGTTAAAGGTCCTTCCTTTGTTATCCCTCATCACTTGACCAATATACCCTCCTCCGCCCCGCTCCCGTACAACCCTTCACACAAGTCCCCGATCTCCGTCGGGTCCTCCCCGGCGTACCACGCATTCACCAGCGGATTCGTCGACAGCTCCGCGAGCTCGTGGGCTATCACACTGATCATCCCATCAACGCCCACGTTCCCGTTCGGTGGCTTCAGCGCGGCGGGTCCCCCGCCGCCCATGTAACCGGGAACCGCAAACGGGTACGAGCAGACCTCCGGGCGCTGCTTGGCTGAGTTCCCAATCCAGGCGTAGGGTACGAGCAGACCTCCCCTTCTCTTCATCCACTGCCCAGCAAATCTGCACTCTCAAATCTGCAGCAAATCTGCACTTTCTCAGTTGCAACAGCTTTCTCTCTCGTCTCAGCCCAGCCGCTGCTGCTCCGTCTTTGCTCTCCCGGATCTGTCACTTGCCCAGCCGCCATCTCGCTGCAACCACTGCTGCTCCATCCAACTACCTTGACTGCTTTTGCTCTCTCAGCTCCATCTTTGTTATGTGAGTTGCTGATTGGGTTTTAATTTGCTTGCGTACAATCGAATTTGGCATTCATTGGGTTTTAATTTGCTTGGGAATCTTTGTTATGTGAGTTGCTGATTGGGTTTTGGGTTTGATTAATGGATTATAATACAATGGATTTGTTAGTGTTAATACGTCGATAGTTTGAAAGTGTAATGTAATTTTCCCGCTAGTGCTCATATTTTCTGTTTTATCATTTTTAACTGTGTCTACCAAATACATATTATTATTTTTTATTTTATAATATATGATACAGAAAATAATACCAGATACATATTTAAATTCAAAATCCAACAACTGCAAGACATTATTTTTATTTTTATTCTCAAAAAATACAAATTTAGAAACAATACCAAACGAACCCTTAGCTTTTGGTGGTTATGTCTAGAATTTTCTTGTCTCTGAAAACCTAAGTAGCCTGTGCTTCTTTATGTACAGGGAGAGAAAGAAAAAAGAAAGGAAGAAAGGGATGGGGGTTACAAGTAAAGATCTTTTGCACTTAGAGCACAAGGATTCTTCTGCTTCAGCTATAGGTACACGTTTGTACTCTCTTTTCCTATATATGTGTATCCTGCAAGCTCTGTTGTTCAACGGTTGTGTTTATATTTGCAGAATCTGCACTTCTTGTTTGTAGCAAGAAAGACACGAACGCTGAGTTAAAGAAACCAAACCCCGGTAAAATGCCCAGCTACGGACCAGTTCCTAGAAGCCAAGGTATTCTGAATTTCTATGTGTTCTGGAAGTACTCTGCCTTCAAAATACTGGCTTCTGGTTGATAATTTGTCATGGGTGTTGCTTCTCTGTGAAATTGGTTCATGTGCACTCTGTTTCCATAGTTAGATTATTGCAAAGATCTTGTTTGAGTGATGAATTATGAAATTCTCAAAGGAGAAAGACATTTCAAAATTATTTTTCTGTAAATTGTTGTATTAAAGAGTTTCAGAAACCCTTACTAGAGAATCTTTTTGTTTCCAAAGTTGTTTCTGGAACTTGGAATATCTTTATCAAAGTTGTTTCTAGAGCTTGGAATATCTTTATCAAGTTTATGTCAAGGAATTTTCTCAGGTATGTAGAGTCATATACATTTTGTAGGTATTTGATAGTGTCCGATAATCTGTCTCTCTCATTTTTCAGTTTTGGGAAAAGTTAAAGGTTTTTTGGGAGTCATATCAGAGGCTAATAAAAGGCTCCAACTTGATGCAAAGGTTTGTCAGCTGATCTTATTACTAAATCTATACCATTTATCTTGTTCCAAACCTTGCTCTCTTAATCACTAACTTGTGCCTCCTTTGACCAAATGTAGGATAATGCTCAAGATTATGATATGGAAGCGCTTACCGGAAACGAATCTGAAGTTATTGAAATGGTAAGTGAAGGTCTCTCCCTCTTTGGTCTCTCCCCCTTTCTGTGTTCATACTTATATTGTGGCAGCTGGTCCATTAACAACTTCAGTTGCATCTTGATGATAGGATTTAATGCTGGGGATAGCTGATCTGCATACTCCTGAGGCGGTCAGTGCTGCTGAATCTGCAATCGCTGGTAATCAGCCAGCGATTCCTTTGCCTGCAAGCAGTAGTGAAACAGAAACTGAAAATAGTAGTGATGACAGTGATGATGACGTCGAGGATAATAAAACATTGGATCCCATGAATCTGAAAAGATCCGAGACAAACAAGGATGATTCATTGAGTGAATCTGCAGGAAACAAGAAATCTAAAAAGCGGCCAAAAATTGTTGAGCTCTCATGAGCACGTCTTTTGTATGAGTTAGCTTTGTTGTGTATTAGTGATTTGCGTGTTGTTGTTGTGTCTTGATTATGAAAAAGACAACATCCTTGGTTGACTATTTAATTTTCATAACCAGTTGATATATAAAGTTTTGTTTTCTTTTTCCTCTATTATCTTTGTGTATTGAACACTGAGTGCGCACTTTCGAAAACAGGCATCTTACTTTGGTTTCTTTTTTTTTGATATGTGAGCCTATTGATGGAGAGGACCATTGAGCTCGGAACAGCGCAATTCAGAGAGGGGAGAATGTGCAACGGATTTTTTGGTTTGCATCAAGCTGAACATATATATCAGTGACACAAATCAATTTTGTCCAAAAAATTAAGTTGATTTTGAGTTTGAAATTTTTTGACTCCAATCCAACTGAGTATAATAAAAATGGATTTGAGGTCAAGAAATTACATGTGTGTAAAAAAAAAAGGAAAAAAACTTTACAAATGGATGTTTAACATATCACTGCTCATGTGTCAGTGACTGGTGAACTGACCCAGCCTTTTTATTGGCAAGAGATTCTTGACAAAATATTTTTGAGAAGAAATTATTCTTTTGTTTGGCAAGCACCGGTTGGACACTTTTGGAGCTTTGTTTTGTTTGTATCTGTATCATTTATAATTTTATTTGAATTTAATCTTAGCTACCCCTGGTTTTGGCTCCCATGGTTTTGAAAATTTTGAGACTTAAAAGGACTCCTAATTCAGACTCCACATAATACCAAAGAAACATTTGCTTGAAAAATGCAGTGTTTTGACTTGGAGACTCAACAATCCAATACAAATCATTCAATAACATAAGTTGCACAAACTGTCTTAATGATGATGCTTACATAATATCTTCAATCCTAGAGTCTTGATCAAACAATAATTATGCTTTCGTTTGTAATCTTATTCATCCTATCACATCCCTTCAGGAAGTTAAAAAAACATTATAGGTCCATAATGTATTTTGGCCAATTGCTAAAAGCCAAGATGGGTTTCAGCAGCTTATTATTATAAGTCATTACAACTCAAGCCTATAAAAGGCGCCAAGTTCAAGTGACAAATCAAATCAAACACGCAAACACAAAATCTATACAGTTCATATTATCTTACAATTCATCAAGTTGTGAAAATGGTTGCATTGGGAGCAGTAATTGCGACTCTGTTAGGATTTGCCTTGTTCTACGGTTTAAAAGGAAAGAAGAAGAGCATAGATTCTTCAATGAAGAGCTCAGAAAACAGAACATGGAAATCAGATTCAGGCAAAAGCACGGATATAATCATTGTTGGTGCTGGCGTTGCAGGCTCAGCTCTTGCTTACACTCTTGGCAAGGTGATAAAAGGAATCAAAACATATCATTTGCATTGCTGTCTGTTTCTGAGTATGTTCTGTAAACTTTTTTATCTGGGAGTTTTTTTTTCAGGATGGACGCCGCGTTCATGTGATTGAAAGAGACTTATGCCAGCCTGACAGAATTGTTGGAGAGCTGCTGCAACCTGGTGGATATCTAAAGCTAGTTGAGTTGGGTCTAGAAGGCAAGCTCTGACAATTTGAATCTTGTTCTTCCATTTTCATCGGCATAGATCCATCTTGTAACTAATAAACATGTGGATGCAGATTGCGTCAGTGACATTGATGCTCAGAATGTGTACGGATATGCTCTTTACAAAGGTGGGAAAAGTACTAAACTTTCATATCCATTGGGAAGTTTTAATTCAAATGTGGCAGGGAGAAGCTTTCACCATGGGCGATTTGTACAAAGAATGAGAGAAAAGGCTGCTTCTCTTCCCAAGTACGGCTTTCTTTCGTTCATATTTGTTCATTTTGATTCATTTCATAATTTGAAACAAATTTTTTTATAAATTATTGAATGTTCTGTCCAATCTTATGTTTAGTGTAAGGATGGAACAAGGAACAGTGACATCTCTTCTTGAACGCAATGGAACCATCAAAGGAGTTGAATACAAAACCAAGACTGGTGAAAAGCATACGGCCTATGCTCCCCTCACTGTAGTATGCGATGGTTGCTGTTCAAATTTGCGCCGCAATCTCTGCAATCCTAAGGTGAAGATGCTGTGTTAATCTTGTCAAATGAAGATAGTAAATCATAGATCTCGCCAATTTCTTATAAGGATTTTTTTCCGAAAGTTACAATTTAACTTGTGATTATAATTCTGCAGGTTGAGATCCCCTCTTGTTTCGTGGGCTTGGCCTTGGAGAATTGTAAGCTTCCATTTGCAAATCATGGGCATGTTGTTCTGGCAGAACCTTCACCTATCTTGTTTTATCCTATCAGTAGCACCGAGATTCGCTGTTTGGTTGATATTCCTGGCCAAAAAGTACCTTCCGTTTCCAACGGTGAAATGGCTCAATATTTGAAAACTGTTATCGCTCCCCAGGTACATTTCTTTTGCCAAGTAATTTGTGTAGGAGTTACTTGAAATATGTTGTCCTTTCAAAACATGAATTGCTACTTCATTTTAGACTAATTGAGGAACTAATGTTTCAGATTCCCCATGAGCTGCAAACTGCTTTTATATCAGCAACTGAAAAAGGAAACATGAGAACAATGCCAAATAGAAGCATGCCAGCAGCTCCATATCCAACTCCAGGTGCGCTTCTGATGGGAGATGCATTTAACATGAGGCATCCTTTAACCGGAGGTGGAATGACAGTAGCCTTATCTGATGTCATTCTACTCAGAGATCTCCTCAGACCCCTGCATTCTTTAGACAATGCATATTCCCTTTGCAAATATTTTGAATCCTTTTACACACTGCGCAAGGTAACTATGCACCATTCATAATGCTCTTTACTTGCAACACACTCAAGCTGCTGCTGGCTTAAAATATTAGCGTCCAATTCTGTGCTTGCAGCCGGTGGCATCTACAATAAACACATTAGCAGGCGCATTATACAAAGTTTTCTCCGCATCTTCAGATCCTGCAAGGGAGGAAATGCGGCAAGCATGCTTTGATTACTTGAGGCTTGGAGGTGTTTTCTCAAGTGGACCAATATCAATACTCTCGGGGCTAAACCCCCGGCCATTGGGCTTGGTTCTGCATTTTTTTGCAGTGGCAGTTTATGGCGTTGGACGCTTACTGATTCCATTTCCATCTCCCAAACGTTTGTGGATTGGGGCTAGATTGATTTCTGTGAGTATCTTCACTTCATTTTGTCATTCCAAGATTTTAGCCGATCAGTTTGGCCACATGACGCGTGTGACAAGAGAATATTGCATTTGTATTGGTCATGGATTGATATCTAACACACGATGTGTAAGATAACTGGGCATATAGCTAATGGTTAAAAGTCATAAGATCGGATTCTAAAACTTTGTTTCAAAATTCGCATTGAATCATATATTTATCTTTGGTTAATTTTGTTTGTTATTTTGCAGGATGCTTCTGGAATTATTTTCCCCATAATAAAAGCTGAAGGAATTACACAAATGTTCTTCCCTGTTGCTGTGCCTGCATACTACAGAGCTCCTCCTGTTAAGTGAGAATATGAAAACAAGAAATTCAAGAAAATTTTTGGGGAAGAAATCTAGACATGTTGCAAGTTCTTTATTTATTGATTAATTTATATTGTTTTGGCATAATTAAACCAGTCTTTAAGCAGGGAGTTCCTCTCTCACCAAAATTGGTGGCAGAGCAAGCAAATCTGCTTGAAGCAAATTGTATCAGTAGATAACAATTTCAACGAATTAAACTTTATTTTATTAATTTTATTCCAAAATTTGCGGGGTAGCATAACAAGGGTCACAAACATATACATATACCTGCACATACGTAATTGCGCTTGTGGGTATGTAATAGTGCGAGCGGCCATTAAAGCATCTTGCCTAGGCAAAAGATCTATATACGGAAAGAGAAGAAGATACAGATAAAAAGAGAAAAGTGTATGCATCACTCATTTATTGCTGCATATGGAAGTGAAATCCCATGCATTGGTGGAAAGTGAAAATAGATCACACTGCTTGATTTTATTGTTTTTAGATATCCGCCTACACATAACTTATTCATGACAAAACACTAAGCCCTCCAAGCTCGTAGTTGCATGGACGATTTAGCAAAGTTTTAATATATATAATTAGGAAAAAATGACCGAAGCACGTCCTTTGTTTAATGAAATTAACTTTTGCCTTTAAAGCCCACTAGAATCCCATATTTTTATAACTGGCAACATTAATTAAACAGTCACCTTTGAAGGACAATTCGATTATACAATAATAAATCCGACTTAGACAGCTAGGGCCCCGTTTCTCGGTTAATCAAGATTAACCTATTTTATAGCATCATTATTTTATTTATAAAATTTCTAAGGCATGTGGGGTACTTAGGGCTCTATATATTATCATTGTTGGGCGAAACGTAGATGTTGAGTATTACACCTCTAATAGTTGCGGAAGTGATTTGAAGTGCAGACACTACACACAAGTTGTGTGGTGCAATTCTGTGCGTTTAGGTTGTGCTCGAATTGCCACTTCGGCCTTGGCCGATGTAGTGATTTAACACCCTTTAAGATTCAAGATGCTAAGCCACTGCCCAGGAGACTCAAGTTCTTGATCAAACAAGTTGCATAACAAACCAAGATCAGATATCTAGTATTCAACTCAATCCCAATAGGCTCTAGATCTAATGATTAATATCCGTGTTTTAACCTAAACAAGAAACAATTCACAATACACAAGAACAGAAATTTACGTGGTTCAATTGTGCATTACATGCACAATTTACATCCACGGGAAAAAACACAGGAAAAGCTTTATTGATGAATCAAGAAGACACAATACAGAGCTCTTAAACAAGAGATTACAAGCAACAAGAATAACCTCTCTCACTTTCTGATCTCTCTCTCAAACTCTCTCTCTGAACCACGCTATTTTTCCCTCAGTGACCAGTTTTATACCACTGATGTTGAAACCCAAATTGCACAGAATCTAGACACGTGTGTAACGGCTTTTAACAGCCTTGATTCCCTTCTTCACGAGCTGGCTCACGTGCTTCACTTATGTTTCTCCAAAACGACAGTTGCTGAGTTGTTTAGCCTTTGAACTTAAAAGCCACGTGTTGCACGTGACAAATGACTGAATTATTTGATCAAAACAAACCGTTTTGGGACTCTGAGTTTTGGATTCATTGCACTCAAGTCCACATTCTCCACCTTGAATCAAAAACTCCTTTTCCTACTTCCTTCTCCTTCTGCTTATCAACTTAAAGGCTGCTCAGACCAGCTAAGTCCAAGCATATGTTGAACTTTGCTGAGGGAACTGCCTTAGTCAGCATATCTGCTAGATTCTCATCTGTATGCACCTTGGCCATCTTTACAGCTCCTTTAGACACTTCGTTTCTGATGAAATGAAGCTTTATGTCTATATGTTTGGTTCTTTCATGGTGTGCAGGGTTCTTGCACAAATGAATGGCACTGGAACTGTCACAATGTATAGTCACTGACTTCTGCTTCACTCTTAATTCACCAAGCTGCCCCTGCAGCTATAAAGCTTCCTTTACAGCTTCTGTAGCAGCTGTATACTCAGCTTCTGTAGTTGAGAGAGCAACCATATGCTGTAGGGAGGCTTTCCAGTTGATAAGGCATCTTTCATACATAAACATGAAGCCTGTGAGTGACCTCCTTCTATCCAAGTCTCCTGCATAGTCTGAATCAACAAACCCCAGCAGCCCATCACTTCTTCCTTTGGATCTTCCATATACCAGTCCATGGCTTAAAGAGCCATTTAAGTACATCATGATCCATCTAACAGCTCTCCAGTGTTCTCTCCCTGGTTGTGCCATATATCTGCTAACCACACTCACTGAATGGGATAGGTCTGGTCGAGTGAGTACCATAGCATACATTAGGCAACCTATAGCATTTGCATAAGGGACATTCTTCATATCAAGCTTCTCTTCATCAGTTTTTGGACACAACTGATTACTTAGCTTGAAGTGAGCTGCTAGGGGAGTTAGTACAGGCTTGGAATCCAGCATCTTGTAGGTTTCCAGAACCTTAGTCAAATATCTCTCTTGACTGAGAAATATTTCTCCATTTGTTCTGTTTCTTTTAATTTCTACACCCAAAATCTTCTTAGCAGTCCCTAAGTCTTTCATGTCAAATTCTGAGTTTAGCATTACCTTCAACTTTTCTATTTCATCCCTTCTTTTGCAGGCTATCAGTATGTCATCTACATATAGTAGGAGATAGATGTAGAGATCATCTTCCAGCAGCTTGAAATACACATAGCAGTCATAATTGCATCTCATGAATCCATTTGTTATCATGAACTCATCAAATCTGAGATACCACTGCCTTGGGGACTGTTTTAAACCATAAAGAGATTTCTTGAGTAAGCATACATGTCTAGGTTTCATGGAGTCCACATACCCCTCAGGTTGAGTCATGAAGATTTCTTCTTGGAGTCTTCCATGCAAAAATGCAGTCTTGACATCGAGTTGATCAAGTTCCATGTCTTGTACTGCAGTCAGAGCTAGGATCACTCTTATGGAGGCATGCCTGACAACTGGTGAGAACACCTCCTTGAAATCAACCCATTCTTTTTGTGTATACCCTTTAGCCACCAGCCTGGCTTTGAATCTCTTTGGTTCATCTCCTGTCAAACCATCTTTAACTTTAAAGATCCATTTGCAGTCTACAACCCTCCTCTTATCAGGTTTCTTAACCAGTTCCCAGGTGTTATTCTTATAAAGGGACATAATTTCTTCATCCATGGCTTGCTGCCACTCTTTGCTAAACTTGCTTTGGACTGCTTCTTTGTAGATTTTTGGTTCATCTTCATCAATCTGATGTGCAGCTGCTAGAGCATATGAGATAATGTCAGCATATCCATACCTTTTGGTCTGTTTGATTTGTCTCCTGGCTCTATCTCTAGTTAGTTGGTAGTCTTGCTCATGTTCCTGAGACTCTTGTTCTTGTTGAGGAAGTTCTGGATCACCTGAGCTGTCAGTAACTCCACCTGAATCTCCAGTTTTCAGTGAGTCATCAGACTTAAAGAGCTCCATCTCAAACTGTTGCTTTTTACCAGTCTCAGTATCTTCCTTAGTTGGCTGTTGAGCTAACTTCTGATTTAGTAATTCTTTTTCATTAAAGGTCACATCCCTGCTTATTATGCATCTGGGTGGACTTAAGTCTGTGCACCAGATCTTATAACCCTTTACTCCCTCTGGTATCCTATGAAGAAGCCTTTCAAAGCCCTAGGAGCTAGCTTTCCTTGGCTTGTATGAGCATAAGCTGGACAGCCAAAAGCTCTCAGGTTCCCATAGTTAGCTGGTTGTCCTGTCCACCTCTCATAGGGTGTTTTGAAATCATTGCTGTAGAGGGACTCAGGTTAACCAGATGACAAGCAGTTAAAAGTATTTCTGCTCACAAAGTCTTTGGAAGCTTGGATTGAACCAGCATACTCCTCACCCTCTCCATGAGTGTCATGTTCATCCTTTCAGCTAACCCATTCTGCTGAGGTGTTAACCTCACTATTTTATGCCTAGCTATTCCTTCCTTTGCACAGAAGCTATCAAACCTTTGTTTACAGAATTCTAAACCATTGTCTATTTTGAGCTTTTTAACCTTCTTATCACATTGATTTTCAACCAAGTTTTTCCATTCAAAGAACTTCTCAAAAACTTGGTCTTTGCTCTTAAGAGTATAAACCCACACCATCCTAGAGTAGTCATCTATAATGGATAAGAAGTAACTGTTACCACCTAGAGACACTTGTTGAGCAGGTCCCCGCAAGTTAGAATGCACATATTCCAGCTTGTTATTTGAGTTGTGTATTGACCTATTAAAACTAGCTCGAGTTGCATTCCCTAAGACACAACTCTCACAGAATTCCAAATCACCAATCTTATCACCTTCTAGTAAACCTTGCTTATCTAATTCTTTAAGCCCTCTCACCCCAATGTGCCCCAACCTCAGATGCCATAGTCTGGTTTTATCAGTATTGGCATTTACTGACAACCCAACTTCACCAGTAACTACTTCCCCATCTAAGACAAATACTTCATTCTTCCTTAAACCCTTCATGATGGTTTCAGTGCCTTTAATTATCATCATTTCCCCAGATTCAATCTTAACACTATATCCTATTTGATCAAGCATTCTTAAAGAAATCAGATTTCTCTTAAGATCAGGCACAAACCTTACCTGTTTAAGCTCTCTTATGGATCCATCATGGAGTTTAAACCTTATGTTTCCAATACCTATGATTTTACACATGGCATTATTGCCCATCATAACTTTACCCCCATCCAAGTCATGATACTCAGTCAAGTAATTTTTATAAGGGCACATATGGAAAGTACAGCCAGAATCAAGCACCCATTTACCTTTGTCTTTGCTCTCTGTTGCTACACATACACCAGCAGATTCATATCCTTTCTCCTCTACAACAGCTGCATCACCATCTTTTTCCTTTTTTTGAAACTTCTTTTCTGGACAATCCTTCTTGAAATGCCCCTCTTTATGACACAAGAAGCATCTCAGATTCTTTTGCTTTTCTTTATTCTTTCCTTGCTTCTTTTTCTTCCATTCTGGTTTTGCTTTTACAGTTAACCCCTCACCAGAGCCATTTCCAAGGCTTTCTTGCTTCCCTTGCAATTCTTTAGTGCTAAGAGCTGACTTCACTTCATCCAGTGACAATGTCTGTCTTCCATACATCAAAGCATCAATAAAGTGCTCGTATGACTTAGGCAAAGAACTTATCAGAAGCAAAACTTTATCCTCATCTTCCAATGCTGCATCTATGGTTTCAAGAGTGTCACACACTTTATTAAACTCATCAAGATGTTCATCTAGAGATGAGCCTTCAAGCATTTTCAACGTGAACATCCTCTTCTTGATATACAATCTGTTGGCCAAGGATTTTTTCATGTAAATGCTCTCTAGTTTTGCCCATAGGTCAGCAACAGTAGGCTCTTTAGCTACTTCTCTTATCACAGAATCTGCAAGACTCAAGATGATAGTTCCCTTGGCCTTCCTGTCAATCTCTGCCATCTGCTCTGGAGTTTTTGATGTAAAGATATGTTTCCCCTCCTTCTTGGTTACTGGTAGCAGGGCATCTCCAAGACCATGAGTTATTAACACTGCTTCCATCTTCACCTTCCACATATTGAAATCGTCTTTCCCATTGAACTTCTCGAGATCAACCTTGGTAGAAGTCATACTTGGATCTTGGACTTCAAGACTCCAGCTCTGATACCACGTGTAGTGATTTAACACCCTTTAAGATTCAAGATGCTAAGCCACTGCCCAGGAGACTCAAGTTCTTGATCAAACAAGTTGCATAACAAACCAAGAGAAGATATCTAGTATTCAACTCAATCCCAATAGGCTCTAGATCTAATGATTAATATCAGTGTTTTAACCTAAACAAGAAACAATTCACAATACACAAGAACAGAAATTTACGTGGTTCAATTGTGCATTACATGCACAATTTACATCCACGGGAAAAACCACAGGAAAAGCTTTATTGATGAATCAAGAAGACACAATACAGAGCTCTTAAACAAGAGATTACAAGCAACAAGAATAACCTCTCTCACTTTCTGATCTCTCTCTCAAACTCTCTCTCTGAACCACGCTATTTCTCCCTCAGTGACCAGTTTTATACCACTGATGCTGAAACCCAGATTGCACAGAATCTGGACACGTGTGTAACGGCTTTTAACAGCCTTGATTCCCTTTTTCACGAGCTGGCTCACGTGCTTCACTTATGTTTCTCCAAAATGACAGTTGTTGAGTCGTTTAGCCTTTGAACTTAAAAGCCACGTGCTGCACGTGACAAATGACTGAATCATTTGATCAAAACAAACCGTTTTGGGACTCTGAGTTTTGGATTCATTGCACTCAAGTCCACAGCCGAAGTGGTGGGCTGCTGCCCTCACAAGGCTTGTGAGGGCAGCGGTTCTAGCCCCACAAAAGCATTGTGGGGGCTAAATGTTCTTAATATGTAAAAATCATTCTCTCTTGCGAAATGCGAGTGGAGTATGGACATCCCTCCTCTGTGAGAGATTATTTGTCTGGGCATGTATTTCACAGAATTCAATGTAATAATGTAAGTCCCAATCATGTATATCTGATTGTAATTATCAGTGTAATATATATGCTATAATAGTAGTTGTTGTAAATATCTGTGTAATGCAGTAATCTGATGTTTAATCAGTATTAAAAAAAAAAGGCTGTGCTCGAATTAGGTGCAAAAACGGTGGAACCTTTGTCATCTATAGCTACGATCCCCAAGGCAACTATGATAATACATAACCTTACTAATTGATCAAAACTCTCCATCTTGTCAGGCAAAATTAACTATAATCTTTTGCTTTCTAAAACCAACTAGAACCACTATATTGTTAATAGACTCACTGAACTTACTTTAACGTTTATACTTATGCTTGATTCTATTATTTTCTTTCTTTTAAATAGCTTTGACGTAAAGGTAAAAATTATTGCAACCCAATAAATTAAAATGAAGATACATCAAACAAAATGAAGAAAAAAGATTTCGTCAATGGTACAATGAAATTGTTAGAGCATACCTAAAAATTGAAATGAGGATTTGTTCACCACTCAACCGGCAATGAGTTGTTTTCTAATTAATTTGTATTAAGCTAAAAAATTGAAGAGATTTAATAATCTAAATAACTTTAAAAGAGAAATGTACCGCTTATTTATTGCTGTAAATTGAAGTGGGCTCCCGTACAACGTAAAAAAGATCACGTAACTTGATTTTATTTTTTATGGATATCTACCAACACACGACTAAAACATTATAAAACACAAATCCCTCTAATCTCGTACTTGCTTGGAGGATTTAGGAAAGCTGTTTTTATCAATTAGAAAGGTCGTTCACCAGCAGCGTTGCCTGGAGGATCATAGTTGCAGATGGCAATGAGTTGATGACTATTGTTACACCGCTCTTTAGCACAACCCAAACGCACAGATTTGCGCCACACAACTTGAGTATAGTGTCCGCACATCTGATTAGGAGCACAAGTATTAGAGTTGTAGTCGTAAAATTGTTTCTCATCCACCCACATCTTCACGATGTGATCGACGGTAAAGTCGTAGTCAGCCCATGCAAGGTTCTCACCGTAATGGCTAACTGAGTGTTCAATTATGCAGTCAACTTTAAGTTTTTGTGCATAGCTATGTGCATGATCGTCCAACGTCTTGTCCCATGTCATGCCTATGCCAATGCCAACATTACGACGAGCTTCATTATGAAGGTGGACGTACCGTTGCTGAGTTGCATTGTTGGCTGAGGAGAGATGGATTCTTGCAGCTAGGACTACGAGATGGAAAATTGCTAGTGAATTAATGGGTGACATTACTTGTGGGGTCGATTTAGCTTATTTGATAGAATTATAGGAAGGAGAGAAAGCTTGTTAGATAGGTTAGGGAAGAAAACTTTTGCTTGTGTACAAGTAGTTTATATAGGGAATGGTGTGGGAAATCATTCAAGAATCGAACGGTCGAAAATTTCTTCAAAAGTAATTTCTAATTATCTAATATATATATAAAATAAAAATAGGTCTACTTAATTAAATCTAATTTTAAAATAATTAGATTTTTGTTTGAAATCTGATATAAACCATAAATGTCTAAGTACAACATATGAGAGCCTAAATTTATATCAAAGTTGACACCACGTCGAGTATTTATTAAAGAATAAATCATCATGTTGCACATATAATCGGTATAACTGCGGTGAATTTATATATATATATATATATATATATATATATATATATATATATATATATAATGATAGATTATCATGGATGGTAGTTGCAAGGCATGATAAATTATTACAATCCTACTAAAAAACTAAAATTAAATAGGCATATAAGTTCATGATCCAAATGGAAATCCTTTTCTTGCAAGTTAATTTTTGACAGTGTGTTTGATGGACCCTCGAGCCATATAATTTTTTTTTTCATATAATACCTTTGTAAAAGTTTACAATATTATAAATTTCATCCTCAAAATTACACATATTTACATTTTTGCCCTCATTAATAGTCATTTCTTTAAAAGAGAAAACAGAATGAGTATTATGTCTCTCATAAATTTAACGTTTAAAATTTTCTTTATTATACTTTGACCCTATTGGTTTTCTTTAAAATAAATTAGTCACTGTATCAAAGCTTGTGGTTCTGCTACTGGTTCTACCGAAAAACTAAATTTTGCTCAAAGTTATGATTGGTAACCAAATAATCAATTTATTTATTAATTTATGGTAAAAATTTCTAAATGTCTAAGCTCCGTGT
Source organism: Citrus sinensis (assembly GCF_022201045.2). NCBI lineage: Eukaryota > Viridiplantae > Streptophyta > Magnoliopsida > Sapindales > Rutaceae > Citrus > Citrus sinensis. The sequence goes on along the minus strand of NC_068563.1, from coordinate 1,603,706 downwards.
GGAAAATCCATCTTATCTTATAGCCGAGATTTCAAACACCCCAACCCAAAAAAAGAAAAGAAAAACTACTTGCAAAGTCTTAGCAGTAGCTCCACGGCAAGTTTCATGTTCCTAAATGTTTTGATTTTTTTTTTTAATTTTTCCCCTCACATCTCACTCTCTACATTTTCATGCACAACAAAATTAAAGAATTTTCCCATTCAAGGTCTAATCAGGGATAATTAATCTATTAATATCTTGCATCCATGGTAGTTAGGTAAATCATAATTTGACAATCAAAAGAGAAATTTTACGTTAATTTTTTTATTACTTTTGGTAAATGGAAGCGAACACATAGCTTGATTTATTGTTCTCGGATATCTGCCACCGGCATGACTTATTCATGCATAGCCCTCTGGTCTCATTTATAGAGGAAAGTTTCTTTATGATCCACTAGTAAGGACGTTGACCAAAAACGTTGCCTGGGGGATCGTAGTTGCAAATGACAAAGTTGTGGGTGCCATTTTTATTGCACCTCTCTTTAGCACAACCTAAACGCACAGAATTGCGCCACACAACTTGAGTATAGACTGCGCATTTCGTACCATTAATAGCACAAGTATTAGAGTTGTGGTCGTATAATGGCTTCCCATCCATACAGATCTTCACATACTCGGCGGCGGTAAGCTCGCCCTGGCTGCTCCATGCAATTGTCTCACTGTATTTGCTAACTTGAGTTTTCTTTGAATTGCAGTTACCCTTAAGTTTTTGTGCATGTTTATGTGAATAATCCGCCAATTTGTAGTCCCATGACATCGGGCCAACGCCAACACTAGCACGAGCCTCGTTGTGAGCTTTGAGGTAGTCTTGAGGTTTATTGTGGGCAGAGGAGAGATGGATTGTAGCTAGGGCTAAGAGGCAAAAAATTGCTGGTGAAGTTCTTGGCATTATGGTGATTACTGTTTTAATTTCGCTTATCCGATGGAAATGGGAAAGAAAGAGCTTAGGTAATGGGTGGAACTGCTTGCTTGTGTATAAGAGGTTTATATGGGGAATGGTGTGAAAATCATTCAGGAATTGTATGGTCGAAAATTTTTCAAACGAAATTTCTAACAATACAAGATAAATAAAACTTAGTGGCACTTTGGTAAGGGTAAATTCCCCTTTAATTTTCAGGGTTTAGGCTAATTACTCAGTTACTCTATGTATCTTTTAATTATAATTATTCAAAATACTCATTTCTTTACTTTAATAGGTGTTAAATAAACTTCTTAAGTGTAAATAATATTTTTGTGTAATATAATTTGAAATTCTAGTAAGTTGGACATATAACAGTTAACAAATAGAGAGAAGTGAGGTAGATATATTTTAATGGAAATAGAGTTATAGAGACCTTTTCGATAAGGTTTATAAATATAAGGACTAATTGAATAATTGACTCAAATTGTAAGGATTATAGGGGCATCTCATCAATCAAGGCCCTTGAGATCACACAAGAAATTTTTATTAGATGCAATTTACCCGTATTAGTTATTATTTACCATAAGGAAATGATAATTAAGTCCCTTAATAATAAATTACATAAGTTTATACAGCAATTATAGATCTTGAGATTAGAATACTTTTGAGTGGTTGAGATTCATAAATAGACTGATGGCATATGTTAAAAGAATTATATGCATCACTGATTTATTGCTGTAAATGGAAGTGATCTCGCATGTAGTGGAAAATCGATCACACAACATGTTTTATTATTTTCTGATACCTACCAATACATGGCTTATTCATCATAAAACACAAATCCCTGTATGCTCATACTTGCTTAGAGGATTTAGGTAAGTTCTTTATATATACATATATATGTATTAATTAGTAAGGCCGTTTACCAGCAACGTTGCCTGGAGGATCATAGCTGCAAATGACAAACGTGCCACGATTGTTGTTGCACTTCACTCTAGCACAACCTAAACGCACAGAATTGCGCCACACAACTTGAGTATAGTGTCTACACTCCCCACCAACACAAGTATTTGAGTTGTAGTTGTACTTTGGTCTCTCATCCACCCAGAGCTTCACGGCCGCCGTACCGGTGAGGTCACCGCTGCTCCATGCTAAGTTCTCACCGTATGGTCCACCGGAGTGCACCAATCTGCAGTCACCTTTACGTTGATTGGCATAGTTTTGAGCGTAAGCCGCTACCTTGTTGTCCCATCTCATCGGTCCAACGCGGACGCTAGCACGAGCTTCATTGTGAGCTCTGAGATAGTCTTGTTGTGAATTTTGGGCAGAGGACAATTGGGTTGTAGCTAGGGCCACAAGACATAAGATTGCTAGTGAAATGTTAGACATTACGCTGTGACTTAATTAATGAGAAGGCTTAGCTGCTTAGGTTATGAATGAAAAATTTTGCTTGTGTATAGAGGTTTATATAAGGAAATGATGTGGAAAACTTATTAGTTCAAGACTCGTATATGGTGGGATATTCAAAAGGAAAAAATTGAAGATAAAATTTGCGGCGCCTTCACTAATCAAATTGACTGAGTCTAGTATTTGGACAAATTAATTAAGCTCTTTTTGTTACTTTCTTAATGAATGAATTTATTATCCCCACATGATTACACGTCGTAGATTTTCCACTTTTTCGTCTGGAAAAATTGGAGCGTATTCAGGACAAATGCTTATTATTTAAAAACAATTGTTAGACCAAAAAACCAACTAAATCTTACTTATCAAATTATTTAATTTTTAAATTATTCTCTTATAATTAAGTACAAGACACTTTATCTTTTACTTCTAAGAATGCCATATCTTCTTCCTAATTAAAATTCCGAAACTGACGTGAACCGATCCTAGTCAACACGGAAACTGATTAATAAACCAGAGTTAAATGCCTTTAAAATCAGCTTGTTCAACTATATTCAATTAATAACTGACATGATTTTTGAAAATGTCTATTATATATGGATTTGGATCCTTTCGTAACCTAATTTTTTCCTTGAGCACGTGGCATTTAGAATTTAAATTATAAGGTTAAGATTAAATTGATTACAAATAAATGATCTCTTTAGGAATACTCTAATACTTCAGGAAAATTAATTAGACATGGTCATAAACCAGCAGGATCACATCTCTAGATGGATTGAATTGCTTGTTGCGTCCGGATTTGAAAAACAAATATGAAATTAAAAAAGAAAAATAAAGGAATGGATGAGTGATTAGACCCGTAAGTTATATTGAATGGACTTTGTCCTTATACAAGGCATGAATAATTAAAAAGATAAAGAAGATGAATAGTGTTTTGACTATTTTCCCCGATAGAGAGAGATTCTTAAGTACAAATCACATGAAACTTTTCAATAAATCACGTGAGAATAAGTATACGCGTAGTAAAAATTTATTAGGCAAATGAATATAAACAGTGTGAGGATTTCAAAATTTTTCTTGATAAAATATGTTAACTAGTATTGGATTAGAAAATTAGAATATACATTTCATAATCACTAGTTGGAGAGAGTCTTTGTTGCTCCTAGAGCATTGATTCTTGTCTATCCATTATTTGGCACGTGTGTGTAAAATTTTTTCATGATTGTTTAAAGTATAGGCATAACAAAAAGTGTTTGTTGCTCCTAGAGCACTAATATTTATTTATGAATTACTTATCGTGTGTTTATGAATATTTTTAATGATTGGTTTAAAGTAGTGCTCTCTAGTATACCTAAGTACCAAAGACTTTATGTTTGCACCAGAGTATTTTGAGAGAATTGACTTTACCCTAATTTTAGCATTGCTGGTCAATTGAAAAAAAGGCATTAAATTACTTGTCGGTCGCAAGTATCGTAAGAAATATTATCACCATCTATATTAGTCATTTTTATTATGATTCTTATGTTAGATTATGCCATAATCTTTTCTTTTACTATTGTATTTATTTCTCTTGATTGAAGGTTTTGGTTTATGTCCCCCTCCTTATATCTTTCATTATCTGTTTTAAGCGACAGGTAGGGGTCCCGCCTAACCCCCCACTATTAAAGTGGTTTGCATAAAAAAAAAAGTACCAAAGACTTTAACTTCTCCACTAGCTGTGATACCATAGTAAGTTTTCCATTTCCCTATTACGTGTAAATTTTAACTAATATATTAATAAAATAAATAAATAAACTCTTTAGGTTATGTAACTGACAATGGGCACAGTGTATAGTGTTAACATTTGGTAGATATTAACAGGTGAAAAATTAAACTGCTGAGGAAGGAGTTGACATTTGTAAGAAGTTGGAAAAACAATTACATAAAGTTGGCTAAATTTCTATCAATCCCTTATCGTTTCTAAATTTTTTTGTCCCACCACTAGTTTTAGTCTGGACTTTTGTATCGATTCATTAATTTGCAAGGGAATGAAGCTGCTTATAATTACAAATTTTTGGGGCGCAAATAAAGAAAAAATGCACATAGTCTTATAATTAGTTACTCTAATCTTATGATTAGTTACTTTTGACTGGGATCTATGTAGGAAACATTTTTTTTGTTCAATGGACTTATAAAAATAGAAAAATTGAGAGGGCCAAGCCAACAATGAGGACGAAGTAGTGATTTAATAAACTTGAGTATGCAATAACATAAAAATCACATATACTAGAAGCTCTAGCATGAGGTTATTATTTGTTGGCTTCAAACAATGTTATTTTGTTACCGAAAGAGATGCAAGGCCTTTCCATGAAATGTCAAGCACACGCAATATATTTATCTATGTCTTACACCAATACATTTTTAAACTCATATTACATTTCATAAGGGAGAAATTATCTCCACTCAATTATAATTTGTTAGAAAATTGATGGGTGAAGTAGGGTCGCAGTTAAAATGAAATAGGAAAAAAAAATAAAGAACAAGTAGAAATAGGACACCAGAAAATTTCGTGATTCAGCTTTTAGCCTACGTCCACTGGCAAAGACAGAAGGAAAATATTTCACTAGTAATATAAGGATTACAAGTATTGTAATATTTTGGCTCACTTCCTAGAACCCCAATACACTCAATCTCTCACTCACTAATTATACAAGAGTATTAGAACTCTTAATTTTTCCTCTCTCACAAAAGATTGAAAACTGAAGAATGGGATAATTGAAGAGCGGAATGAAGTCTCTATTTATAGGCTTCATTCCCTTTTCATTTTCTATTTATTTAAATATTTTATTATTATTTTATTGTTATTTTTTCAGCCGTTTTTATCTTTTTTTATCTTTTTTCTTCCTTCTTCTTTCTTCTTCCTTGTCAAAGCCTTTTGCATCCTTCAAACTTTGTTGTACCTTTCCCTATTTTTTTTCCCTTGGGCGGCACCTCATTGGACTTCAATTTGGGTGGCCATTTTGAAAATGTTAATGGTTTGGCACCACCCATTTAGAAAGGTGGTGCCAACCATGACTTTGATATTCTCCCACTTGGAGATTTGATTGAGAATCAATCAATCTCCACACCATCCTTTCTGTTTCACCTCAGTCATGTTGTTTATGTTTCTGCTAAGTCATAAAAGGATCTACTTCATACAAACTTGTCAGTATTGATTCGCTTGGTCATAACATATGCTAGGTTCTCCTTCATATAGATTTTCTGTAAATCCACACTTCCGTCTTCCACTACTTCTCGAACGAAGTGATATTGAATACATATATGCTTTGTCCTGAAATGAAAGGCTGGATTCCTTACAATGTGCAAGGCACTTTGATTGTCACAAAACACATGAATTTTCTGTTATTTTTGCCCGAGCTCCTCCAATAACCTTTGTATCCAAATAGCTTCCTTGCAAACTTTTTTACCTGCCATATATTCTGCTTCTGTTGTAAATAAAGCTATAACTATCTGCAGTTTTGAAACCCAGCTTATAGCTCCTCCCGCAAGTGTAAACATATAACCAGTAGTGGATTTCCTTTTATCAAGGTCTCATGTAAAATCTGAATCTACGTAGCCCCTGACAGTAAATTTTGATCCTTCATAACATAATGCAACATTGGAGGTTCCTTTAATGTATCTCAGAATCCTCTTCACAGTTTTTCAATACTCTCCACCAGGATTCACCATGTATCGACTGATTGCTCCAGTTGCTTGTGCAATGTCTGCTTGTCCAATCCTTTTCACAATTTCCCACTACTGATGCATACAGTACTCGAGATATCTCATTCCCCTCTGCTTCATTGTTAAGACACATACTTGAGAATAATTTGAAATTAACATGAAGTGGGGTAGAAATTAGCTTACAGTCTTGCATGTTGAAGCGCCACAAGATTTTTTTCAAGTGGTTATTTTTAGAAAGTCAAATCTTTCTATTATTTATGTCTTGGTGAATTTGCATCCCTAGAATCTTGTTTGGTGGTCCCAAGTCCTTCATTTCAAACTCCCTAGCCAACTGTGCCTTTAATTCTTGGATTCGATTTTTATTGGGGTATGCTACCAACATATCATCCACATACAACAATAGAATAATGAAATCATTATCTTCAAACCTTTTATAATATACACAATGATCTGAACTGAGTCTGTTATATTCAAGGCTCGTGATGGAGGAATTAAATCTCTTATACCAATATCTCGGCACCTGTTTGAGACCGTATAGAGATTTGCTCAACCTGCAAACTAAGTTCTCTATTTTCCATATTAATTTTCATATATACTGGTACAATTTTTAACTTTTTTTTTACAGTGCTATCATCTTCATCCCTCCTTTGCAGTTAATCTTCTACAAATATAACATCTTTGCTGATGACGATCTTGTAGGTAGTGGGGTCCCACAGACGATACCCATTTACTCCATCATCATACCTCAAGAAGATACACTTCTTAAATTTTGAATCTAACTTTGTTATTTCTTAGGCATTGTACATCACATACACAGAACATCCAAATACATGTAGGTATGAATAATCAGCTGGCTTCCAGTCCACATCTCCATCATTGTCTTCAGCCCAATTGCTGTGGATGGCGACTGATTTACTATATAACAGGCAGTTTTAGTTGCTTCTACCCAGAATGAATTGGGTAGAGCAACAGTCATCAACATAGCTCTTATCATTTCTGTAAGAGTTCTGTTCATCCGCTCTGCCACTCCATTTTGTTGAGGAGTGTATGCTACCGTAAACCAGAAGTCAGATAGCCGTTTTTTGTCTTCTGAAACAGTTATTGCCTCGCTGTAGAGAATTTCGTCATCATCTAAGATACTTGCTACACATCCTTAAGCATTTGATGACTCAGGTTCTTTGCCATCTTTTCTCTTCTGGTTACTCCAACACTCTTTCTTGAAGTGCCATTTTTTGCCACAATTATAACATTTGACATTTTTTTTACTTCTTGATTTTAACCTACCATGATTGTGACTTCTACTGGGGTCACGTTCCGTTGATCTCCCTCTCGTCACTGATAGTACTTCTACTTGTTGCGAACTTAGTTAGATTGATGATGAATTGATCATACGAATCTGGTAAACTTTGAAATAGAAGCTCTGCACGTTCATTTTCTTCTATTTTATGACTCAACATTGTGAGTTGTGAAAATAGAGTTTTCAATGTGTTGATGCGGTCGATCACCGATGTAGATTCCGCCATTCGAAGAGTATAAAGTCTCATTTTTAAGAATATGTTGTTGTGTAATGATTTGGCCTCATATAATTTTGTGAGAGTATACCATATTTCTTTTGCTGTCTTTTTCTCTGCCACACTAGATAATACTCCGTCCGCAAGTGCTAAGTGTAGATAAAAAATGGCGTTGTCGTCTATCTCGTTCCACTTGTCATCAGTTATCTCCATGGACTTTTCTCCAATTGCTGCCAAGTAATTATTTTTCCTCAATACAACTTTTATATTTATTTTCCACAACGAAAAATTATTTCCATTGAACTTCTCAATTTCGTATTTTGCCGCCATCGTTTTTCACCAAAAAACTAACTTTGCTAGGATCGGCTCCCACTGTTTCACGTGAACAGAAACTATATACGTGAATAGTACCGTATACATGAACAGTGCCGTATACGTGAACAATGCCGTATACGTGAATAGTATCACCGATTCTAAAAAATACAACCAGTAGCTCTGATACCACTATTATGAAATTGATGGGTAAAGTAGAGCTGCAGCTAAAATGAAATTGGAAGAAAATAAATAACAAGCAGAAAGAGGACACTAGAAAATTACGTGGTTCAACTTTTAGCCTACGTCCACGGGCGAAGAAAGAAGGAAAATATTTTACTAGTGATATGAGGATTACAAGTATTGTAATATTTTTGCTCACTTCCTAGAACCCCAATACACTCAATCTCTCACTCACTAATTACACAAGAGTATTAGAACTCTTAATTTTTCCTCTCTCACAAGAGATTGAAAATTGAAGAATGGGATGATTGAAGAGCGGAATGAAGTCTCTATTTATAGGCTTCATTCTCTCTTCATTTTCTATTTATTTAAATATTTTATTATTATTTTATTGTTATTTTTTCAGCCGTTTTTATCTTTTTTTATCTTTTTTCTTCCTTCTTCTTTCTTCTTCCTTGTCAAAGCCTTTTGCATCCTTCAAACTTAGTTGTACCTTTCCCTATTTTTTTTCCCTTGGGCGGCACCTCATTGGACCTCAATTTGGTGGCCATTTGGAAAATGTTAATGGTTTGGCACCACCCATCTAGAAAGGTGGTGCCAACCATGACTTTGACATAATTTATATTTATCATAATTAAGGAAGGAATTTATCCCTCACAATACTTTGTGCCCACTCGAATTGCTACCCTCAAATTATGAAGGCAGCAACCTTTTATCTTAATGATCAATTCATTTAAACAAACTTAAAATTAAAATTTAAAAGAAAGACCAACTTATTTTATCATCTTTAAGTCTTATTCTTACTTTTCAACCTTTGAAGTACTACGTACTTTTTTTATACTTTAAATTTTTTACTGCATAAAAAAAAATCAGTGATAATTCTAGTTATTGCCCATTAACATTGGCTTATTAGAATTGGATTCGTATCCCATTATCGAACTATTGTTATAAGTAGGGGTGAGCAAAAAAACCGTGCACTAGAGAAAATCGAACCAAACCGAACTGTTCCGTTCGGACCGATTTTAATTTTAAAAAATAACCAAAATATATGGTTTATAAAAAAAATTGAAATGCAGGTTTGGTATTCGGTTCACTCAGCTGAACCGAAAAACCGGGTTATTCTTGGAATTTTATTTAAATAGACACTTGTTAAATTTTAATTGGTTGCGAAAGATAACTAAAATAGGTATGCACACACACGATTACGGGTATATATATATTTAAAAATTGTTGTTGGTGTTTGTTTCCAAATTTTCTTTTTATTTTGTGTTGTAAGTTTTAATTGTTGTTATTTTTATTTGTCTTTACAACATTATGTTTATGTAGATGGAGTATTGGAGTTTGATTATGTATTTTGAAATCTTAATATTTCATATTTTGTAAGTACCTTATTATTAGTTAGTGAGATATTAGTGATAAAATATGTTTTGAATACTTTGTATTTATTGTTAATATTTGTAATGAAATTAGGATAAATTAATTGTTGAAAAAAATTATTACATTCATGAGGCCTAATGGGCTAAAAATTTAGAATTTCAAAATAGCCCCAATAGGCCTAAAACCGAAAAAACCGAACCGATCCGAAAAGATCAATTTATATTCGGTTTTTATTGAGTTCGGTTCTTATTTGGTTCTTTTTATAAAATAACCGATTTAAATCGGTTCTGCTTAATTTCGATCCGGACCGAACCGGATCGAACTGGACCGAACCGTGCCCACCCTTAATTATAAGAGGAATTGCAAATCACCTTATATCTGAAATATGACTATCATTTTATTCAATGGGTACTATGAAATTTCTGAAACTTATTTTTTTTGGGTGATATAATATGGCCTTATTTGCTGAATTAATGTCGGTCATTTTCGGCAATTGAATATCTCACACGGTCCCGTGTACCATGGTGTCTCTCACACCCATTTTTATCCTTTCTCATCTTCATGCTAACCAGAAAACTAAAATTAATAGCATATTTTACAAATGAAAATAAGTTTTAAAAAATGATGTTCCCGAGGCATTGACTAATAACAAATAATTATAACATGGAGGTATATGTAAGTTATTTGAAGTTCTAATAGGTATAAAATAAACAAGTGTGCTTATAACTTACAAACGTCGAAAAGTAGCAAATAGACTTAAAAGAGAGAAAGAAGAGAAGTTGAGAACAAACAAGGCCCCAACTTGTCTTTTTTACCATATTTATTTTTTATTTTAATGGATTGATTGATATAAGTTTAATTGGCCTCTCATGAAAAGGCCTCAATCTGTTTGGATAAGAAAACAAAAGTCTTAATATAAATTAATAAAGAGTAATGACCTGCCTACAAAGTTGGAGTATAAATTTATATCCTAATTTTATAAATATATCAATACTCTTAAAAAATATAGATATTCACACATGATAAATTTTAATTATAAACCATGGTCCTGTCGTAATTCCCCGCCATACAAATGGTAACAATAGGCCAATTAATTGTATATCTTCATTAATGGTTATAATACATTCATTATTATTAAGGTTGCCTTGTTATATATATGGTAATTTATTTTTCAATTAACATTTCACTCTCAAAAAGCGGGGATCTGATATAGCATTCTAATCTTTTTTGAGTCTGAGATACGTTGATAATGATATGGACATATTTTTACAATATTATAAACTGTTTGACAATATTATAATAGTGTGTTTATATTGTTGTCAAATTGTCCTGAATTTTAATCCCATATAGGAAAATTTTTCTCACCTTAAATTACTTCTTGCTTATTTAGGAAAAATGGAAGAAAATGCATGTAACTCACTTCGATCGATGCACCATTTAGTAGTGTAGTTTATCATTTCCAAAAAGTTATAATGTCCAAGGGGGACGTTTTCCTCATTTGGGTTTGCTTAAAACAATCACAACTGATGCAACTTTAAGATTATACATTTCCTTTAGTTTCTCTATAAATACACTTCATATAGCATCCATCAAATATCATCAAACAAGCTAATTATAGCAGGAAGCCAACAAAATGAAGATGTCTAGCATTTCACTAGCTCTAGCAATTTGTTTCATGGGGTCATTGGCCCTATTGATTCAAACTTCTCATGCCCAAAACTCGCCTCAAGACTACCTTGATGCTCACAATTCAGCTCGAGCAGCAGTATACGTCCCCAACATCATATGGAACGACACAGTTGCAGCATATGCTCAAAACTATTCTAACTCCAGAATTGCTGATTGCAATCTTGTTCATTCTGGCGGACCATATGGTGAAAACCTAGCCAAAGGCAGCGGCACGTTTACCGGCACAGCTGCCGTGAGCTTGTGGGTGGCGGAGAAAGCTAACTATAACTACAGCACCAATACTTGCGCTGCAGGCAAGGTGTGTGGGCACTATACTCAGGTGGTTTGGCGCAATTCTATTCGTGTTGGATGTGCTAGGGTTCAATGTAGCAATGGCTGGTGGTTTGTCACTTGCAGCTATGATCCTCCGGGCAATTATATTGGGCAGAAACCTTACTAAGCTGATTAAGTTAATTAAGATCTACTCCGTTTCTGCAAATTAAGAGTTTAAACAATAAATTAAGTATATGTCGCAATGTCATTCTCAAAATTCACGACATTAAATCTGCTATTGTAATAATGTCTTTGGTCAAGGCACTTGCATGTGTCGCTAGTCTTTGCTTGATTATGCACTATTGTCGGTCTACTTATCTTTATTAAATTCAATATATGATCTTTTTGTTGGCTAATATATTAATCCATATTGAGGTAAAATTAAGGTGACGAGCATGTACCTATTAACAATTTATTTTTTTCTTTTAAATGTTTTAATAACATAAAAAATAAATTGATCTATCAAAAATTTATAAGAGATCTAGCTAAGTGCTAAAAACCGTTTTTATGAGAGATATAAGTGTCATTCACCATTAAATAAAAATCATGTTCCATGAAGTTGGAGAGATCAATCTAAACCTACATATTGATTGTTTTGAGCTAATTAAATAGAGTGCAGATATAGCCATATTTTAGAGATGCCAAGGAGATAACCAGAATAAAAAGTAATAATAAGAAAAAATAAAGATGCTGAAACAATGCACATTGACCATATAAATAAGGCTGCAAAGATGCCAAAGAAGAGAACATCATCGAATGTGGATTTTGTCAAAATCCTCAAATTTAAAATCTTTGAAGATTTTTTTTGACACATATACATTTTTATTCATGTATAATCATGATTTATGTAATTATTACATTCTTATTTGTTAACTATCAATCATATGAGTGTATTTACTCAGATAAAAGTTTAGATCAGAAAACATTCCTCATCCAAAATTTAAACTTAAACATATCTCTTCTTTTAACAAAATTATGAATGTGATTAGTATTACTTAATATAAACAAAAACAATAAATCTTAATTACCAGTCACGATAGATATTAATTTTGCACCTTAGAACTTATTTTGGACTCGTATATGGTAACTCATCAGACAAATAACGGGATGATACTTTTATGTGATTAGAGAATTAATTAACATAAATTTTAAGCATAATTACAATCTAACTTTTGCCAGACACTTTCATGTGATTAGAGAAATAATTAAAATAAATTTTAAGCGCAATTACAATTTAACTTTTGCCAGACTAATTTGTTCAACAAGCAACAGCCGTAGAATAGAACTAATGAGATAACAAATTAATGAAGCCTATATTCATAGAAGAAACACACACATAGAGTCGTCAGTTCTTAGTTCGCAAAGTGGTCGTGGTACATGAATCCCTAGCAAAAATAGCATTATGCAAAGCATAATTCCAGACTTATACATAATATAATTGTAATTATTTTTTATCCACCGATACAGACAACAGAAAAAGCTTTATTCATCAAAATAAACTCTTATTTAAATGCCTTTCTCCAGCAGAAAAGTATACTAATTAAATTAATTAGTAAGGCTTCTGCCCCACGACGTCGCCTGGGGAAGCATAGTTGCAGCCAATGAAAGTTCCTCCATTGTTGCATCTCACTTTTGCACACCCAATGCGAACAGAGTTCCTCCAAACCACATGCGTATAGTGCCCACACACCTTGCCTGCGTTGCAACTATTAGAATTGTAATCGTAGTCATCCTTTTCACTCACCCACAATCCATCTGCACCTGAAAGGTTACCCGAGCTCCCGCAAGGTTCTCGCCGTAACGCCTGTCCCTTAATGGACAAGATTGCAGCTGGCAATTTGTTGACTAGCATAGCTTCTTGCAAAGGCAGCTATGCTCTCGTCGCATTTCAAAGGGTTAACGCCAACCTGTGCTCTAGCTGCGTTGTGAGCATTGACATAGTCTTGTGGTAAGTCTTGTGCACGGGAAGGCAGAGCTAGGGCTAACCCCATCATTTGGTTTGGAATTCTTTCTACTACAAAGGGAAATGTATCGTTGGTAACTGATGAAGATTTGAGAAGTTTCGATGGCTATTTATAGGGTTAACAAGTGAAAGAAAGTAGGATAAATATTCTCGCTTGCAAGTTGTTCAGCATTAATATCTTTTGTGATAGAACAAAAGGTTTAGGGTTTGAGCCCATTCATATCGGTGAAAATCGAAGAGATTCAATTTCGGTCCATAACACTTTAAAAGCAAATTTTGTTAAAAAAAATTTACAAAAAAAGTACAATAACAGCTCCTACTCTCCTCCCATAATTGGGTGGGAGTAAATCAACTTTCTCATACATGTATAGGATAGATATTCCTTATAAACCGACATTTAAACTAATATTAGTAAAGATACATATCTTAGATCTTATTTGAAATTGAAGTATTGTAACTTCAAAGGTTCAGTTGCTGTACAAAAAAGATTGTAATTATGAAACAAAAGTTAATAGTATGTAGTAAGTATAATTTTTTAATAATAATTTTGACAAAATTTTTAAGACAACTTTCAAGTTATAGGAGTTAATATTTACCAAATACTTCAGTGGTACAGATTTTAAGTTACAACTGTCCAACTTCAATCTCAAAGAGGACCTTAATATAAGTTGAAACTTTTGGTTGTGATATAACAAAAGTGATCACTGGTCTAGTAGATATTTTATTTTATAAATCAATGACTTTAATTGTAATCCGTAAAAAAAAATATAATAATGATAATATAATTGTAGTTATCATCAATTTATAAATTGGAAAACCATGAAGTCGAGTCAAGTCAGTAAAATGACTTTTAAAAATGATCCAGCTTCTGATATTAGGAGTTACATTGGAATCGTGACATCAAAGCATTCTTTTTTTCCCCTACTTTTTTTGTAGGCATTGACAAGAAAAATGTTAAAGTAGAACATTGACACAGCGCTTATAAAAACAATAATAAACCGGCATTTATTTATTTTAGTTTTTAATTAAGTTAGTAAATTGATAACTATTTATCACTCTATCTATCAATGTTCTACTAAATTTGTCTGTCTTAATATTACTGCTCCTTGAACTATCACAACGCTTAAATTAAAGCCCAAATTCACACCGTCCTATGATGGCATTATATTCTTTCCTACAAACGTCATTACAAAATTGTGCAGATGAAGTCTTGAACATAAACCTAGATAATATTCAGTTCGTTCAATTACAAGGAATTAATAAATCATCGTACTTTTCATGACATGCCATGTTACACACGGTATGATTTTTCACGACGTATGGCCTACATTACACGCAAAAACAGCAGTTTATGTATTAAAATCTTTGGCCCAGATCGTGTTTCGTGATCTGTACGCGAATTTTGATTAATAGTCCGTCTGGGCAACTCTCGAAAGTCTTAGGGCTCGTTTGGTATTGTTTCTGAATTTGTATTTTTTGAGAATAAAAATGAAAATGAAAATGGTGTTTTGCAGTTGCTGTATTTCGAATTTAAATATGCGTCTGGTATCATTTTATATATCCTATATTTAAAAACTGAAAACAGTAATATGCGTTTGGTAGACACAGTTGAAAATGATAAAATAAAAAATATGTGTTTGGTAATACTTTTTTCAAAAACAGTTTTTACTAAGCATTTACATTATATTTGTAGTTATAAAATAATTATTTAGCTAATACATACATAAATACAACAAAATAATTTAAACAAATTTATTATTAAAAAATTACATAATAATAAAGTTTTAGAATTAACATTAATTAATAAAAAATTTGATAATAAACTGAAAGCATGCATGGTATGAATTAGAGTTAGTGCAATTTAACATGAAGCTTGCTCGTGCAAAATTATTTTATATAGCATTTGCAGTTTCAATTTCCAATTCTAAGGTTCTGATTCCATGCTCCCAAACACAGCAATAAATGTAAATCCAGTTACATATCTTCTTGGAACAACTTTTTGTGAAGTAAGTGCCAATTTTTTTTTTAGAATATTCATTCTGAAAACACATTAGACACGGAATTAGAAAGCTGTTTAACTGCTTTCCAGAAACAATATTTGCTCTGCCAAAAGAAAAAAAAAAGTTACTTCACATTGACTCACCAATCCACTCCGCCACTTTCAATCATAAATTCCACAATAATCAATAATCATCAGCACTAGCAGGAAAATTATTACATTACACGTTCAACAACTCACATAACAAAGATTCCCAAGCAAATTAAAACCCAATGAATGCCAAATTCGATTGTACGCAATCCAAAGATTTGTTGTGTATACAACAAAACACTTAACTGCAACTGCATCGAAGAAGGAGAGTGTCCTTCTGATTGTTATCCTCTGTTTGTATATCCAAAATTCATGGCCCCGACGCTTACTTGCTCCAATTCATTTTTGCTCAATACAACACCCCGTTCAAGGCTCATCGTCAAGAACCCAAGATTCAGTGTGTTTGCCAAGAAAGCTGGACCGTTCCCTCCATTTCAGCTTGGCAAGTCGAAGGATGAGAATTCATCTGATGAAAGCTCAAATGGTGATTCCGGCAATTCCAATCCTTTTCGCTTCAACTTTGGTAAGGTGCGGGATGTGACATCTTTGATCCCAGTTGTGAGCAGCCCTAGAACTGGGCTGTCATTTGGAACTGGGCAGGCCGGCGTTCGTATTTTGTGGCAACGGCCACGAGGAGAAAGAACGGCACACCAAAGGACAGTCGCGGTAGAGACGAAGTTGCAGCGGCGGCAGAGGAAATGTTGTTGGAGGGAGAAAAGGAGAAAGCACTGCTGCCGTGACTAGATCGAGGATGGCCGGGGGGGGGGGGGGTGACCAGATCGAGAACGATGAGAGGGGGGAGAGGGTTGTTGCCGAAGACAATGGGTTTTCTTTCTTAATCTATTTTTGAGTTTAGTTTGTAATATTTAGGAAACATGTTAAACACGTTTTCATGTTTGTAGTTATAACACTGGATCTGAATTTGTTATTTTGTGATTTTTTTTTTGAATCCATCTCACCAAACATATATTATGTTTGTATTATGAAAACAAAAATGAAAACAATGGGTAAAAACACTACCAAACGGGCCCTTAGTCTTCGTCGTCTTCTGCGTATTTAGTTTCCAAGGAAAGATGAACGATTATTTTCGGAGTAACTTCCGTAAAATAAACTTAACATACTTTGTATCTCAAATTGTTTGACATCGAGCAAGGTTAAGTGTTGCTTTGCTGGATGTGTGACTATCCCTTTAACACCCTTTGTCATTTGTAGATTGGTCTTTTTGACTGGTTCCAATAGTGAGTTTGCTTTTCATATTGTACCTAATATATATTGATCGTATCACTCGGGTTTTTGATAAAATTTTTAAAACTCTAATTACATTTTTAGTATTAAAATGTAGCGTAAGAAATACATTATTGAAAGGTAAATAGGACTTCTTAATAAATAAATAAATTATTTTCTCTCTTGTTGTTTTAATACCAAAAGTAAATACGTTATTAAAAACTTATCAGTGACTCAAATGGTAAAACAAATTTTAACTTGAATAGAAGTGCCATTCTAATAGTTTGGCATGAGTGAATGCTTTAATATATATTTGAAAATGCTCATCTGATTTTGACAAACCAACCCTTCAAAGTGCTCACAGAACCCAGCGGCTTGCTTGCAACTTCTACATATATAGACAGAGTTTTGTGTGTTGTGATTTGATACTCTGCTCTCTCTAATTTTCTCAGTAAACGAACAAACATGTTAAAAGTAAGTGATTATTTCAGAAAATGGAGCATACCATCAAGAATAGCAGGATCGATTCTGTATAAGGTGTGTCAGTAATCTCAAATTTATATCTCTTCTTCATGATCACTCTAATATTGAGAAAGAAGTAGGGCACAAGATATGAATTATAATCTCTTTTTTGGGTACATATATTGTTGGTAATAAGCAATTATTTTCTCCAGGAAATTCATCCATCTTCTTTTTGTATTTGTTTCTCCGACTTCATGATCCTTTTTTTTTTGGTGACTTCTTTTTTCAATACTCAAATGATAACATACATACATACATATATATATATATATATATATATATATATAATAAATCTCAAGCTTTGAGTTTCAGTCAAACCAAAAATAAAACAAAAACAAAAAACCTTTTCATCATATTAAGATATATGATTATGAATAACAGCTCTCATCATTTGTCTTTTTATTTTATTTTCCCCCCTCTCTCTCACCCTGTAGATAAATTTTCCGACTTTGGTTTTCATCCTTATCTGTTCATTTTAAAGAAGGAACAGAATGTCAAAAGAATTTTTCTGTGGGTTCAATATCAAAATTGTTTTTCGCTTCCCAATTGATTATTTCTGCTACTAGACTCCGTTACTTTTTATCTCTTTTCCTTTCATATATTTTATGGCAGCTGGTGCAGACAATCCCATTGATGCTCACTGACATGCAAGATTAATTGGCCAGCTACGTCATGTTTACCAAACTAATTAAGAGTGCGTTTAGGAGTGATGTGTGGTGGTTGGGCTGCCAAACCTCAGTCGTCAAGGTGTTTCGTAACACCTTAAAGTTGGGTTTTGTTAGTTTAGCAGCTCTTTTTTTTTTCATTTCTACTCTATAACTATATCTTTTACTCAACGACAGCTGCACCTTAAAAGTTATTCCCTCGTTCTCAAAAACACCATAAAACTTTATTTTGAAACTCTTTTAGTTTTATTTGGAAAATTATCTCCACCCTCCAAGTTGGGAGATTTTACCACTTACACCCATAGATTTTATAATATCCCCTTGAAAAGCAGCAATCTCCCCTTTTGATTAACATTTTTACTCAATCTTGAATGGGATAATAACATTAGCAATTAATACAACTACTGTGGTTTATCTCTTTTGTTTTTTTTTAATTGTATTAGTGGGTATTAAGGTGAAAATATTTGTGTTTATGTTATTAGATATTTTCCTAAATCAGGGGCCTAACATTAGTTTTCTTTTTTTTTTTTAAACAGACAAGAGATCAATATTGTAGAACGGCGGGAGCGGAAGTGGAAGGTTACAATGAACCAAGTGTTAATAGGTATTAAATAACACAAAGAAGTTTATCGTAGCAATTAATCATGGCTGCTCTGTCTTCTTCATGTATTATTTATTACCCTCACGATTACTTTTGTCAGCTGCCCCACCCACCGACTTTCTAAATGTTTCTGAGTGCCGTTCAGAAGTTAAAATTAGCACATTTAAAGTTTCAGCGTCCTTCAGAAGTTACGTTACACTCACATTTAAAAGTTGAAAAATTCTAAGTTACAGCAACAAGACCACCACCACTTCATGAAATTGTTAAGAAATCCTAAAATGGAAGTATGGAACGGACACAGTACCTCGTTTATTAAAATTTTTGACACCTACACTTAATATTTATTCAATTATAAAATGAAAAGAAAAAGAAATTAAAGTACATGGCATTATTTTATTGGCCAGACCTTCCCATTCTCTAAGACTTTAATTTCTTATAGGCATATTATTAGTAACATCCTCTTAAGTTATGTTCTTATTTACTATTCGCTTCTCATTTTCATGTCATTAGATTTGACTTAATATTAATGTTAATTTGTTTCGGAGACTTCTATCTTTGAGGGAGGTCTAAGGACTCTTATTCTGTAACAGCTTTTTTCAACCTCTTTACAGTTACAGATAGTTTAGCTATTGGCTAGTTGTTAACACAATGGATATAATGGTAGTGAAAGGAAAGATACTTTACCTTACATAAATAATAACAACGTATGTAATGTATAAGACTTTGATCAGGAGAAGATATTCAGATACTTATGGTTCAAAGTAACAAATTTAATTAGCATATGAAAACAAATTTCTATTCTTTTGCTTGTTTTCAGCAGCAATGTCAATGGAGAATATGCAAAGATCAATTGGGATGTCCTTGGATTTGGCCTAATTCCAACTGATTATATGTACATAATGAATTGTTCTAAAGACCAACACTTCTCACAAGGAACTCTCACTCCATTTGGAAAGATAGAGATGAACCCTTCATCTGGAATTTTAAACTATGGACAGGTAATAATTAATTCGCATCCATCATTTTAACACAATCTTGGTTAGCAAACAAATACATTTCCTTGTATTCAGTAACTATGAATTCTTATTTAAAATAGACGGTGGGTGAATTTAGGGTTTGTTCGAAGGTTTGAAGGCACACAGGACAGCAAATGGGCGTATCCTACTGTTTCGGCCAGAACAAAATGCCATGCGCATGAAAGTGGGTGCAAAAAGAATGTGCATGCAGGCACCAACTGTAGAACAATTTGTGAATGCAGTAAAGCAAACTGTACACTCCAACAAGCGATGGGTAAAGTAATTTTAAATTTGATAAAAATGTTTTATGTATAAGTTAATTATTACTCTAATTTTTCTGTGACCTGTCTAAAATTTTGCTGATTAAAAGTTTGTGCATGGATTGTGATGAATGTATATAGGTGCCTCCACCAGGGAAAGGAGCAATGTATATAAGGCCTTTGCTTATGGGAAGTGGACCGGTTCTAGGAGTTGCACCAGCCTCCGAATACACCTTCATAACTTATGCTTCTCCTGTAGGCAATTATCATAAGGTAAGGTGCCTGATCATCTTTGATAGATTATTATTTTCTTTAGGAAAAGAAATATAAAGAAAAAATAGATTACATTATCTAAAGAATAAGGACTTGAAAGCCATTTCGGATTATGTAACAGGGTGTACTAAATTTGATTGTGGAGGAAAAATTTCGTCGAGCTATTCCTGGAGGAACTGGAGAAGTCAAGGCTGTCACCAATTATGCTATAGTGAGCATAAATTTCAACTTTGCAGTTTCCAGGAAATAATCTTTGTTTAATTACTAAGTAACACTATCACTATTTAAATTGAGATCCTCCCATGTATTCTTGTCGTAGATTTACAAACCAATTGCTGAAGCGAAGGCCAAAGGGTTCACCGATGTCTTGTTCCTTAATGCCGAAAAATACATCGAAGAGGTTTCTACCACTAATATTTTTCTTGTGAAGGTAAGATAACTTTGTCTTTATCCGTTATCACCTGGATAAATTCACTTTATGTTGATTTTTTTTTTAAAAAAGAAAACTTAGTTTTGAAATAATTTGCTCAGGGAAATGAAATTTTAACTCCACCAACGAGTGGAACTATTCTGCCTGGAATCACTCGAAAAAGTATCATCGAAATCACCCATGTTTTGGGTTACCAGGTATCTCCTCATTTTTTGTTATTTTTTATTTACTAAATTACTTATGTGAACGAGATTTGCTCTCAAAACCTCTTATACAATTCGAAAAGGTTATGTGAACGAGATTTGCTCTCAAAACCTCTTATACTATTCGAAAAGGTTTTGTCAACTAACCATACTATTATTAGGTTAAAGAACGTGCCATACCGGTGGAGGAATTGTTTGATGCCGAAGAAGTTTTCTGTACAGGAACTGCAGTGGGGGTTAATTCTGTTAACAGCATAACTTATCAGGATACAAGGTATGTAATATTGCATACTAATTACATATTATCATAGTTTAAATTAAGGTTTTACAACAGTATTTATTTTCTAAGGTGAATTATGCAGGATTGCGTACAAAAGAGGAGCAGGGACTGTGGGGCAAGAGCTATATGAAATGCTAACAGGAATCCAAACTGGCCGCATTGAGGACAAGATGGGATGGACTGTCGAGCTTGATTGAGTTTCTTTACACCACTTTTGCTGTATTATACAATAAATGACACTGCCAAATTAATACCTACAAGTTTCGATAAACTAATCCTTATTTAGATCAATGTTACAGTGTGTAATTTTTAGACATTGTAGCAGCATTTTATTTCCTTTTATTTTTCTAATTGTTTTTCTGTATGTGAGAAAGAACTTCGGAATAACCAAAAAGAATATAATCAGACTATAAATAATTCGTACATCAGGTTCTAACCTTAACATTGTTCAGAAGAGTTGCAAACAAATCATTCTAAGTATCTGTAATTCCTGGTAGGCACCAGTGCATGCAATCATTGTGTTTCTTACCGCCGGCTGTAGAGGGATGTGCATCGGCTCTGAACTCACTCATGTGGGTAATGTCCAAAATTTGGAAATCCGAGCCCTTAAGGGCCTTGTACAGGTGTTGATTCACCAGGCGCGCTTCTACATTAGTTCCATTATTTTGTACTGAGAAAAGTTCTTCAACCTGAAACAGAATGAAATAAAACCTCTTAAATCATTTCTGACACCGTGTAACAAAAGTTTAATAAAACACAGTCGTGTAAAAGAGACAGATGTTCGTAGTGATTCAATTGTATGTATGCATGCAAATAATTTAACTAATTATCATACGCAATCTAACTTAAAGCTGTTAAACGCGACTCACTTGCTCAGGCAATAAAGGCTGTAGCCGTTGACATGAACCTCCTTGGTCCCAATCACCTCCTTCAAAATGCCTTGGCGACTGTGTACGAAAGAGTTTGATCGAACCTGGACGTGCAGTTTTCTCAACATATTGTATCTGTCACCATATTATACGTATCATATGAGAAAATATACACATCTAACCAAGGTTATACTCATAACTCCCATTTATGAACACGGTGATGATGTGTGCAGAGTGAAAAAGGACCCTCATGGCTTCTTGTAGACTTCAGCAACGTTAGGTAACATTAGTCTGTAACTAAAGCAATAAGTTACTTGGCCTATCCAACCCTGAGAATATCCGGTATCACAAGATTGCATGCATTCACAACGTAAGCTTATGATTTTCTGAGGAGCAACTACTATGTAAATAAACACATCCAGTGTACTACCATGTGTTTTAAGACCATATCCAATGTACTACGATGTGTTTTTAGACCATATCCAAACCAACATTGGGCTGTACAGGAGGGATGACAGGCTTATCCTTCTCAAAGAATAGCATAGGTGACTTCACAGGGTCAAATTTTGCAGGAGCCCACCACCTATGTACAAAAACCAAAATTCCAAGTACAATGGATAAGCAAAATATGTTGCACACGGTCATAATAAGAGCAAAAACAACAATAACACACATGAAATGGGCATTAATGGGAAACCGTTTAATGTGGTCGAGGAAGTATAGATTACATTTCACTATTTGCCACAGAAACATTCCAAATGCTGCCAGAGAACTTGAAAAAACAGATATTAAAAAGGTGTCAATCATGATAGTCATGCATTTGATCCCACCATTTAGCGAAACATCAATTGAATACCAATCTATAGGAATTTGAAAGTGTAAACAGTAGCTTGCAGCCTTTGCCCTTGTGCTGTCAGGAACATCAACATCAACTCTGTATCCCTCCTTATATCCAAGAGCTTCTAACTCACCACCATTAGCATTAGCTAACCACCTGCTTTGAACAGGAGTACCGGTCTATATTAAAGGCAACACAAACATCAAAAAGTTTTCGCTCTCCCATACACTGTGAATCAAATCATGTAACAACAAAGATTAAAACAAAATATGTATGTCATGTTGAATAATTCTTAGGTTGTACATATCCATGATATCCCATGCGGCTGATACCCCCATAGGAGAAGAGTTAAACGGAGCAGTATCACATCAAACTTTAAAGTTTAATTAAAAAAAGTCATTGAACGATGACACCTAATTTTACACAATATGTTCATAAACTAATACATACAATACAACTGCAAACATGGCTTACCTACCATAACGTGCCGCCAAAAGGTTCGTTTTATGACAAAATTATTAAGACAACTTTCAAGTTACAGAAGTTAATATTTACTAAATATTTTAGTGTTGCAGCTTTAAAGGGCCTTAATATAAGTTGAAACTTTTGGCTGTGATATAATAAAAGTGATCACTGATCTAATAGATATTTTATTTTATATATCAATGACTTTGATTGTAATCCGTAAAAACATTAATAATAATAATAATGATGATAATAATTGTAGTTATCATCAATTTATAAATTGGAAAACCATGAAGTCGAGTCAAGTCAGTAAAATGACTTTTAAAAATGATCCAGCTTCTGATATTAAGAGTTACATTGGAATTGTAACATCAAAGCATTCTTTTTTCCCCCTACTTTTTTGCAGGCATTGACAAGAAAAATGTTGAAGTAGAACATTGACAGAGCGCGTATAAAAACAATAATAAACCGGCACTTATTTATTTTATTTTATAATTAAGTTAGTAAATTGAGAAATATTTATCACTATTTCTATCAATGTTCTACTAAATTTGTCTGTCTTAATATTACTGCTCCTTTAACAATCACAACGCTTAAATTAAAGCCCAAATTCACACCGTCCTATGATGGCATTATATTCTTTCCTACAAACGTCATTACAAAATTGTGTAGATGAAGTCTTGAACATAAACCTAGCTAATATTCAGTTCGTTCAATTCCAAGGAATTAATAAATCATCGTCCTTTTCATGACATGCCATGTTACACACGGTATGATTTTTCACGACATATGGCCTACATTACACGCAAAAACAGCAGTTTATGTATTAAAATCTTTGGTCCAGATCGTGTTTCATGATCTGTACGCAAATTTTGATTAATAGTCCATCTGGGCAACTCTCGAAAGTCTTAGTCTTCGTCGTCTTCTGCGTGTTTAGTTTCCAAGATCCGAATATATTTTATTGCGCTGAAGGATTGAAAACGAAACTCGTAACGTGGAGCAAGGAAAGATGAACGATTATTTTCCGAGTAATTTCGGTAAAATAAACTTAACATACCTTGTATCTCAAATTGTTTGACATCGAGCAAGGTTAAGTGTTGCTTTCCTGGATTTGTGACTATCCCTTTAACACCCTTTGTCATTTGTAGATTGGTAATTTTGACTAGTTCTAATAGTGAGTTTGCTTTTCATATTGTTACGTAAAAGTTCTTGAAGCTAACTCATATAAAAAAATTAGTTTAAAAATTGAGAATTGTCCTAAACTTATATATTTAGCCTCAGAACTATTTATTAACTAATGTAGGAATATCTCTCCATCAATAAGTGAGAAGTAATTGCGAAACTAAAATATTAATGATAAATAATAAATTCAAAACCAATTCATAACACATGATAATTACTATTTGTGACATAGCATTTATGATATAAACTAAATATCACAGTTATGTAAGTACAATATTAATATTGTTATTTCAGTATATATAAAAATATTGTATGATGCATGCATCTAGTAAGGTTTGCTGATTGTATTGGGCCACTGTTGCTAACCGTTAACTATGGGGCAGACTGAATAAAAATTTAGGATTTGATGTATAAATATTGATGATTGATATGAGAATAGTTGACCCGCAAAACTTTTTTTTTTTTTTTTTCAATTCATGACTTAGACTTGCTTGGAAGGAAATATAAGTTATTAGTATCAATAAAATTAGGCAACCAATGGAATATAGTCTTTTATATATACAAGTTAGGCAAAGGTGACGATATATATCTTTCTCCACATGGTGTTTCAAAAATTAGTAACTTTTGAAACACGAAATTCACTAATAATTTTTAATTTTCATAGAATAAACCAGTTACCCTTTGTTCAAATATATCATTTAAAACGTCCTAGCAAGCTAACTCGGCCAAAATCATCATATCAGTCTAATATATAGTGTAGAAATTCATGGTTCAAACTCATAACGAAAAATTATCTCATAAGTGGAGGGTTACTTACTCCAAATGAATATACTTAGCTTACAAAATATTTCTTGTCACATGCAAGCTAATATTTTTTTCTTCTTTTCTATAGTCTCATGGAAAGGTAGTATAGACCCTAATTGTGTATTATGAGTTGGCTCTAATACCATTTGAAGTTCATCAGGCTAACTCATACTCAAAAGTTAGCTCATGAAATAAGAGTTATCCAAAACTTATTTACAATAGCATATCGACTATACTTAATAAGTGCCAAAGTGTAGCTCTAGTGATAAAATTTCAAAGAAGTCTCACTCTGCTAAATATCACTAAAGCCCCAGATGTGGTATATACCATTATTATTTAATAATTCAAGACTTAGTCCCTGTTTGAGATTGAGATTGAACAACTGTAACTTAAAAGCTACAGTATTAAAGTGTTTAGTTAAACAGTAGCTGTTGTATCTTAGAAGCTAAATTAGTTTGATTTTACACTTGTATGATGAAAAATATATTATATCATTGATAATTTTGTCAAAATTATCATTTAAAAATTGTATTTAGTACACACTATTATCTTTTATTTTATAGTTATATTTTTTTTTCTATAGCAACTATAGTTTAAAATTACAGCACCTCAATGACAAAAGATTTTTCAAGACAACATTTGATCTAATTAAAGATGCAACAAAAATTAAGAAATTGCTGAAATAAGGAAATTATATCAAATGTGATATCCTGGGAAGTATCCAAAAATTAACATAAAATTTAATCATTGGCATTTATTTTTGGTTATTCAAATTCGTCAGTTAATAACCATCAAATTGAAACCTTATTCATCCATGCATTTGTTGCAACCTACTTAATCATACAAAGCTTTATTTATATATATAATATTCAGTAAGGTTTCTCCCCAACAAAGTTGCCTGGGGGGTCATAGTTGCATCCTATGAAAGTTCCTTTATTATTGTTGCACGTCACCTTGGCACACCCAATGCGAACCGATTTGCGCCAAACCACCTGAGTATAGTGCCCACACACCTTGCCTGCAGCACAAGTATTAGAATTGTAGTCATAATCAGCTTTCTCATTCACCCACAGTTTCACAGCATCTGTGCCGGAAAGACCAGCACTGCTCCATGCAAGGTTCTCGCCATACGGCCCACCCGAATGCACAAGATTGCAGTCGCCTTTACGTTTATTGGCATAGTTTTGTGCATAGGAAGCTACTCTGTCGTCCCATGTCACAGGGCCAACACCAACCTGTGCCCTAGCTGCGTTGTGAGCATTGACATAGTCTTGGGGTAAGTCTTGTGCATGGGAAGAGAGAATTAGGGCTAACCCCAAGATACAAAAAAGAGGTAGTGATGAATTCTTGGAAAACCCCATTTGTCTTTTTGTTTTGCAAATTTTGTGATTAAAGATTTTGCAAGATGATTGATGAAAAAATGGGATGGTACGACTGGTATTTATAGAGATAAGGGTTGGAAAAAAATTAGGCAAATTAAGAAGAATGTTCAAAAACAAGATTGCGTAGTGGTTTAGGGAACTTGAGAATGAAAAAAATCTATTACAAATAAAAGAAAATTATACTATTGTCGTCACTTTCAGCTAAATTTCTAATAAGATACAGTTGATTTGTAGCTTATTCTTCTGATCCAATCAAAATCAATTTCCACGTTTTATTTCATTGTTAGGAAGTCGTGACTTATAGATTACTATAGCTAACGACATGAAATGGGAAAAGAATTAATCATTAGAATTTGGTTTCTTAAGATAACATAATTTTCAATCCTCCACATTAAATTGTTTAACTACTTTTCCTTGATCCATTAGTTTCGAAACTTAAGGTCATGGATCCACTCAATGGTTAAGATAATATGTATAAGAAAAATAAAATCTTAAAACATATACCTTTACATGGCATAAGAGTTTTAAAAGGCTCATAAAATCTCAGAGGATCATAATTATTCAAGAGGATTTTTATTACAAACAATTTTTTGATTCTATTGCCAAATTCTATATGATAGGCTACCACGATAGAAAACTTTTCTATTAAATACTAATTAAAAGAAGTACAACCAATGACCCATTAGATGTTATTTGAAATAATAATATACACAAGTTCTCCTAATTCATCTTTATTTGTTTTAATTTCCTGAGACTAATATATTGCAAAATATTCTTTCTGATTTACTATAATTATAGCCACAATTAGCAAATTTATATCAAAAGAAAATAGTTTAAATGAATAAAGTGGCACATCCTTTTCATCCAAGACTTTCTTCCCTTCCTTTGAACGACAAGGCCTGAACATATCCATTATTAACAATTTAACTCTTTTTCTTTAAAAAAAAAAAAAAAGAAACAATTTAACTCTTTTTTACTTTTCATGTCAGGATTTGTATCACATTATTCCTGTTTCATACCTACTGTCTCTTTTTGGAAACCAAATACAAAGATTCATGATCCCAGTCTCCTTCTCCCTTCCATGATTCATGCCACATTCAACAGTAATTGCGGTGTTTAATTATTACAAATTAACAATTCCTTTGACCATGTTTCTCATATGTACGAAGCAAAAATGGCCTTATTTAAAGTTGACTTAGAATTCATTAGTAACAATGGATCACCTGTATTTTATTTTAATGTATATCATATTACAATTTATTATTTTTACATCACAATTAAGACCTTGTTTAAATAATTTTGTTATGGTGCAAGATGGATGTCTAGCTCAAAATGCTGAAACTATCTCCAATGAATAACTAAAATATGATTTTTCCCCCCCAAAACTATATGGGGATTCGAACCCCTATCCACATCTCCATAAGAAAAATTATTTCCATGATTACATATGTGAAAAACTTAATTTCTGTAGACGAAGTCGTCACTAGGGGATGTATATTTATTCAATGAAAATATATTCATCTAGAAAGTTGGAATATCGTCAATTAATGTGTAGCGCTAATTATGGGACAAATTGATCATAAATTCAGGATTTCAAGTAGAAAAGTAAATAGACGATGTCGATGTCCAATTTGACTAACTAAAAACTTTGTTTTGATAAAGATGAAGAATTGACTATTATTATCCATGGTTAAAAGAGCTAGGAGTTGGTCAAAATCAAAATTGACGCCATCCATTTTCCATCGACCGTAAAATTTTGAACCTAGAGAGAGGCTATTGTTTTAGTGAATTTGGATATGTTAATCAAGGACAAAGATTAAGTGCTAATTTGATTTTTTTTTATTGAGTACCATTAACGGTCATAAGACAAGAGAATTGAAAAACGAATCTTGAACCATCCATATAAGTGTTCAACAAAAAAAAAAAAAGGGAAAAAAGCAGCTCAATTCCATATCATAATTTATTAAAGAGTAGGGCTGCATATCTTAAATTTTTTTTATTCATCAATTGATTGATGAGCATAATACAATTAATTCACTTAAATCTTATAAAAGATTACCAACCAATTAATGAATAAGAATAACATATCATTTGAGATAAAAAAAAATTAGGATGTCTATCATTACTCTTTATTAAATCAGTCCTCAAAAATTAATAATTTTATTATTATTATTATTATTATTATTTGAAGTTTTGAACACTCCCTGTGATGAATTACTTATCGTAAGTGTGAACAGAGTAACATATATCAAAATTTGATTTCATAATATATCAGGATGAAAGTGCATTTGGATTCCCGTTTAATCCGCCTGAATTTTGCTTACAAACAAAGTATTGCTTTTATAACAAATGTGATTTTATCCGCCGGTAACTTCGGTAAAATAAAGTTTGTAGTTTTGTCTTTCTCCATTATTTTACGTTTCACATTTAGTAATTAGTTCTTGAGAAAGTTAGAGGAAAAATGATCATTTTTTTATTTAATCAACCAAATAGTCACTGAAAGTCACAAAATTATGGGTGCTGTCGCTTGTCACTTTTTTGAGTGGTACAAAAAGTTTGAAGTTCGAATCCTGTTTATATAACTAGGGTAGGGAGTAAGTTTAATTTTTAATAATGCTTCATAAAAATTAAAAAAAAAATCACATATTGAAAAAGGGTAGGGTGTAATTAAGTTTAATTTCTAATAATGCTTTGTTAAAAAAATAAAAATCACATGTTGGAAAATTTGAGCTTGGACGACAGTGTTGTTCTTATACCGTTTAGATTTGTCTGATTAATTAATTTTTAATTTCTTATCGAAAGAATTAGTCATATTAATTTGTTGTTGACGAGTCCAAAGATTTTGCAACCGATATATACCAATTTTTTTATGAAAATTTGTTTGTTAGAAGATAGATAGGCTGCCGGGTGCTGGCTGCGTTATTAGTAAATGTGCACTTTCATTGCGTTGAAAATGTGAGGATACCCAATAAATGGAGCCATCTTAGGTGTTGAAAAGTTCAATTCTGAAATGTACTCTAGAAACAAAAATGTAAGAGTGAAGAATTGCTCAAATTTTCATATTTTTATTAGAATAATGATACAGCCACAAATTCTTATACAAACTTATTTTGTACAAACTGACGTGGCATGATAAGATTGGTTGAATAAAAATATAAATTAATAAAAACAAATTATGTGGGTCAAGTGATATTTAATTCAATCAATCTTATCATGCCACATCAGTTTGTACAAAATAAATTTGTACAAGAGTTTGTGGTTGTATCATTACTCTTTTTATTAATCTGTTTATGGCCTGAGGGAAATTTTAAAATAATAAATAGTAAATCCGATCGCATCTCATTAGAAATTTACATCAATTGGAATAAATAGTTTAGTTATGAGTAATTTTAAATCAGGAGATTGCCAACTTTTCTTGTTGAGTTTTTAAAGGTTCAGTGACAAAATCTATTAACATTGTTTTTAGAGTCGGCCTACTAACACCCCCCCCCCCCAAAATTCTTTTGAAATCTCTTTTTCATTTAATGCCAAAAGTACCCTTTTTCTAAATAACTATTTTCATTTACAGATCTTGCAATTTCTAATAATTTTTTTCACTCTTTCAGTCTTAATAATTGCATTCTTCTCTTCAAACTTTCTTTATTATTTAATTTCTAAAAAACATATCTAAAAGAAAAAATAAGAAAAACCTTATAAAATATTGAATATTTTATGGGTCCAACACAATTTTATTGTACATATAAATTTTGGGTGCAATAATTAATTTGAGAATCCTTAAAAAATTATTTAGTGAGATAAAATTTTATTTAATTTATTTTCTCACAATGTTGTATCCTAATTTTGTTACTACATATATTACAAGAGTATTATTTTGCCTTAAAAAATTTCTTCTTAAATTTAGATTATTTTACTGATTAAAAAAAATTTATAGATTGCTTCTTAAATTCAAATTATTTTAATGATTACAAAAATTTATATTGTGCAAGTAAAATGAAACCGAAGAGAGAAAGAAAATATAAATGAAATTAATTTTATTTATATTTATCCTTAAATGTAATTATAATTTCACATAGGTTTTATAAGATCAATGAAGAGGTGCCAATTGTCCAACTCTTGTTTTTAAGCTTTTACAAGTTCAGTCACAAAATCTATTAACATACAAAATTTTAATTTAAACTTTTGAGTGATAAGGCCACAACAACACATTCAAATTCTTTTTCATCTTAAATCGAACAAACCCAACAACAGTAATTTTTCATTGTACTACTAAGTAAAATTATTCAATAAGGTCTTTCACCTTCGATATTCCCCGGAGGATAATAATTACAAATAACAAACCACCAATCATTTTTGCACTTGACTCTACCACAGCCAACACTCACAGATTTGCGCCAAACGATTTGAGTGTAATGCAAACACTCATCACCAACACACGAATTTGAAGCATGATCATAGTTAGGCTTCTCAGTAAGCCAAAATTTTACGGCATCAACTCCATCAAGTTTCCCATAACCCTCAGCCAGGTTCTCTCCATAAGGCCCCATTGAATGTTCCATGTTACAGTCACCCATTCTTTGATTGGCATAGTCTTGCGCATAGGCTGCAACGGTGTCGTTCCAAGTCATCGGATCGACGCCGACCTCCGCACGAGCTGCATTGTGTGCATTAACGATGTCTTGGTGGGAGCTTTGTGCGTGGATGATGTGAGGTAGGGTTAGAGAAATGAAGAAGATGGCTAAAATGAATTTGTTGAGCAACATTTTAATTTCACTACGCTATGTAAACTTTCTTGATTGAGTTCGTAATATCGTTGAGGGCATATATAAAGAGAAAAGCTTGGCAAAATTTAAGGCTATGATTGTGCGAGATAGCTTTTATTATTATTACAAGTAAGTTATTTAATTTTATTATCTACAACTGGAAAGAAGAGACTAATTGATTTTGTAAGTAATTATAGGAATAAATATAACGATTCACATGCCTAATATAAGGATTGCGTATGTTTTTGTGTGACTCTGTACAAATTGCCGCTACCAGAGTGAAGCCAAAATCAATGTCGTCGTCAGAATTTGTTTATTCTGCATGGCTTTTATAAATACCTTATTCTATTATCAATAAGAGTTAACACGAGAAAGAACAGTTTTCTTGTGATTAGTTTTTGGGTATTCTTAACTTAAAAAATAATAGTAACATATGACAATGCTACCAGAAGTAGCGATAATGATATTTTATAAATAATACAAATATAAACAGCAAAACGTCCACTCTTTTTTGTTATAGTTTTGCCCTTAATAGGTTACTGAATTTGGTAAAAACTATCGAAGGGTTACCCAAAAAAATGTAATTGGGAGAATTTATCATTAATTGAACTTGTTAAATAATATATATTACATTCCAATTTCGCAAGATATATACTCAATACTCCTAGATTCCCTTTAATTTGACAGGATCGGCCGATTGTTCTACTAACAATGAATTTGGTCTATTTATCATCTCTTTATATATAGGAAAAGACTAGAATAATAAATAATATGAATCATGAATGCATATATAGCCAAAAGGGCACACCAACGCAAGATGATTGAGACTCAGCATTTCACGGATCTACAGTAGATAAATTTTCGATTTCCTCTTTTCATGTTAACGACTTTTGGGGCCACATTTGACGTTACGTTGGCGATTAACAAATCTAACGTTGGTCAAAATATTGATGGCGTGTAACTTTAATCATGCTTACATTGTACCAAAATTGTTAACATGTTCTTTTGGAATTTTTTGCGCCTGAATTTATTCTTAAGAATATAAAATAATATATGATCCTAAATAACTGGTCCACGCCAAATTAATTCATCTATTGCGCGACACACCTAATCATTCCTGGGATGGCATCTTCATCTTATTTTTTTTTAAGAAAGGAAGAAACTCATTAAACAGACATATGAGAAAATAACCAGGGTGGTGGAACATATCTCCATTTACCCGGACCTGACAAAAAATACCCCACCTTAGCCACAACATGGGCAGCGGTATTCGCAAATCTCCTTACAAAAGAGAAAGTCACCTCTTTTAAGCTATGAGCCAAGGCTCTACAATCCGAAATAAGTTGACTTGGATATCAACTTATAAATGTTGTTAAATTTACAATCAGAAAAAGGAAAAATATTAAGTAACAATTAAGTTGACTCGGATATCAACAAGAACGCTTTTATCTTTACCCACCCATTTTTAACAGATCGCTGATAAATTATATGCAATTACAAAATAAACTAGGCGCATCTTGTACAAAACACAAGTTAATTAACTAGCTGCTCCAAAATCTACCTTAAATTTGCAAATACCAAACGCAGCAGATTCACCTCGGACAATAAGCAATTATCTTTATTCACAACTAGAACAAAGAAAATTTACTCTTAATTTTCCTTCTTTTTCTTTTAATTTTTACTTCAAAACAAAACCTTTAATCGAATCGCATCCAAATACAGTATTGTTCTGCTCCAATATCCACGACACATTATTATGTTGGATTGATTTTACCAATTTCTTTCATCTGGCTTTTGTTATGGTATATGATGATTTATGATGTGATGCGAGGAACAAAAACTTTCGAAAATGAGCATGCGGAATGGGCCAAGCCCAGCCCAATATACTGGCGAAGGCCAACAAAAGTTGCAGCCGAGCAGCTGAAACAAACTGCGCTCAGCACACTACATTGCATTATTTTATATTGTATTATTTTAATATAGATTTATTATATTATGCTGTATTATATTAGTACTTTATTATAATAATATTGTATAATGTTTGGTATTATATTGTATTGTATTAATTTTTTTATTAATTTAAATTATATATTATATTAATATATTTAAATTGTATTAATATTTTATATCATTATTAATTTTAAATTATATTATTCATATTTAAATATTTATTATTAGTTATAATAAATTATAAATTTATTAAGTTTATTAATAAATTATAATGTAAAAATAAAAAATAAAAATATTATATTAAATTAAAAAGTTATATTTATTTATTTATTATTATTATTATTATACAGTAAAAGCAAAAGCAAAAGAAAAAAAATAGTAAGCTAATGCGGCAACTTTAACACATAATGCGATACACCAAACATACCCTAAGTGCACACCCTTTTAAAAAAAAAAAAAAAACTAGGTGCAATGTGCATTTAAATGAGGAGTGGTACGATTAGGCTCAGTCACTTGATTAGGTGACTGATTCACTCGCTTATCTTAGAATTAGGCAAATGTTCAGTTTCACTTTTATTGAGACCCACATACAATAATTTTGTCCCATTCTTTCAATAAGTCGTTTAATATTAATTTATCCACCATTTTAAACATATTTACACTCAAAATGTCATTTGCTTCTCTATTCAAATACTAAATTGCCCATCTTCTTTTATGAAGCTTCCCAAACAGACTTCCTTTTCACCTACTTTTTAGTTCTCACTTTCAAAAGCAACATGCAATGCATGCAGAGCATTTGTTTGTGAAAGTTTTAATCTGCAAATATAATTTTAGCCGCCTCAAATGAGTTGTTTGGCGAAATTGATTATGGCAAATTCACTTAATAACTTTTCCTTTATAAAACAACATTTTATAATATCATCTAAATTACAATAATTCTTTTATTACTTATTAGAAATTAAAAATACTATCATTTTTGCTATATAGATTAAGTGTCGTGATGAGTTGTTCTTGTTAACGTATAATTACAGAAAAAAATGTTTATTTATTTTCTATTTATATTATGAAAATTATTAAGCTAATTGGTATTTATTTATTAAAAAAATAATTCTTTAAAATTGTGTTGGAATAATTCGTACATTTATACGAAATGTTTTTGTCTTTAGGTAGTCATGAATTTACAGATTGATTTAAATATAAATTTGGATGAGTGCGGGAAAGTGATTGATGGAAATGTGGTGAATGAAAACACGGTGGATGATAAAGATGACAAGAATTTAAAGCCTTATATATATTAGGTTGGAGTTTGATGCACAAGATGATGCATATTTTTTCTATCTAAAGTATGCTAAGTATATAGGGTTCAGCATTTCAAAGAAATTTAGCAGTCGATCAAAGTTATCAGAGAATTTATTGATGCAAAGTTCACATGTACAAGGTATGGGGTCAAACGAGAAACTAGTGCTATCGATTAATGCCCATGTTTGAAATTAGTTTGTAAGGTTTTGTTGCATGTAAAAAAAAAAAAAAAAAAAAAACCTCACTTGTGACAAGTGCCAAGTGGTATGTTTAAAATTTTATAATAATGAAAATGTTAATGATCTTTATAATACACAAGATTGCTTGCAAGCAATGGTTTGTTAAGTATATTATTTTACTTTTTACATATATTGTATTGTAATTTATCATATATCAATTTTATATTGAATAAATCTAAAATGTTCAGTAGGAAGATTCTGAATCCTTGAAGAAATTTTTCTACTGAATATTTATCAGATGTTGGTTCTAAATCAATAATCCTTAATTATGGTAATACCTTCTTTAAATATTTACTAATTGTTATGATTTATTATTAATATAGTTAACATTTATTTATGTGTATGTGTTGGAATGTATTTATTTTCAAACAATAAGATCTCTAGACACTTTCAAACTATAAATTAAGAAGTTTTCAAGACAAGTTTTTGTTCTTTGATGTAGAAATTATTCAATCCACAAAGAAGAACTATTTTTGTGATCAATGTTCTTTGGACAAAATAGTGTCATTATAAGTAGTTATAAATTTTGTTGAATGTTCTTGTTTTTGTAACAAAATTGTACTAGAGGAACCATTTGAGACAATGAAGTTTATAATTGTCATTTGAGTGTAAATATATTTTAAAGTGATGGGTAAATATTATCAAATGACTTATTGAAAGATCAATTTTTTTTTTGTGGGTCTCAACAAAAATTAAAACTTGACACTTGTTCAATTCTAAAATAAAGAAGTGAGTCAATCGGTCCTTTGTTCAATTTTAAAATAAGCAATTGAGTCAATCACTCATTACTCCTCTTTAGATTTAGATATACACATACAATCTATTAGAATTTTTCTTTAACACATATATATTACAATTGACAATATACTAATATTTGTAATTGGAAATATTCTAATACAATTAAATTTTTACCTCACAGATACTATAATGATATCTATAATTAATTTATACTAGGACTTGAACCTCCCACCTCAAAGACTGAGGTTATAGGAGTTTCCACTGAGCTAACTACGAAAGCCCAAGAGTCCGTACTTAACAATTTGAGGACCTTCGGATGGTCAAAAAAATAAATAAAATATTATCATCAAATAGTGTCCGAATTGCTGGCCAGTATACATATCAGGAACCATAGTCCCAGCCTTGATATTGATATATGATTATACAATACTTTTTTTTTAATTTTTAATAACTCACGCATCCATTGAAATTCAAACTCAAATCTGAACCCTAAGAATGTCAAAGTTGGCTGCATCTAGAAGTGTTTGGCATGACTGCATCTAGAAGTGTTTGGCATGGCTGCATCTAGAAGCTTTGACAAGAATGGTCAGCTTGTAACAAGTTTAAAGATTGAATTAGATGCACACGGTTTTAATGAAGAATTTGGTGAACACGGCTTTGATTTTCTTGGCCACTAGTTTGCTATAAATAGAAGTGCAGATGAAGAGTTTATGCATCCAATCTTGAGAGAGCAATTTAGGGAGTTGAGAGAGAGTTTAAGAGCTTGCATTTATAAGCTCTTATTTTAGTGATTTGAGAGTTTGGGTGTATTGGGGTTTTGGGTAGTGAGCTAAAATACTACAATACTTGTAACTCCTTTTCACTAGTAAAATATTTCCTTCTGTCTTCGCCCATGGATGTAGGCTAAAAGCCGAACCACGTAATTTCTGGTGTCCTCTATTGTGCTTGTTCTTTATTTTATTTCCAATTTCATTTTAGCTACGGTCCTGCTTCACCCACTAATTTCCGAACAGTGGTATCAGAGCTATTGGTTGTATTTTTTGAGTCGGGAACTGTTCACGTAAGGGGTACTATTCACGTATACGACACTATTCACGTATACTGTACTGTTCATGTATACGGGTTTGTTCACATATACGGCACTATTCACGTATATGGTACTATTCACGTATACGGTACTATTCACGTGAAACGGTGGAAGCGATCCAAGAATTTTCCGGTGCAAAGCAGGGAATAGTAGTGTGAGAAAAGCAACTGTGGTTTTGTACATGTCTAGGAAAGTTCTATCACAAAAGCGATAAGAGCTTAAGGAGTCTGGGTTTTAAGTAGGACCATTGTGACCCTTCCAGTCTTTCCTGGGAACTTTCCTAGTGTGCATTCTCACACATACTCATAACTATTCAAGGTGGTATACTAGCTTGTGTGCAGTATTTATCAACAAAATGGCGTCAAAGTATGAAATTGAGAAGTTTAACAGAAATAATTTTTCGTTGTGGAAAATGAAGATGAAAGCTGTATTGAGAAAAAATAATTGTTTGGCAGCAATTGGAGAAAGGCCCATGGAGATAACTGATGACAAGTGGAATGAGGTAGACGGTAATGCCATTTCTGATCTACACTTGGCACTTGCGGATGGAGTATTATCTAGTGTGGCAGAGAAAAATACGGCGAAGGAAATATAGGATACTCTCACAAAATTGTATAAGGCCAAGTCACTACACAACAAAATCTTCTTGAAGAGAAAACTCTATACTCTTCGAATGGCATAATCTACAATGGTGACCGACCACATCAACACATTGAAGACTCTATTTTCACAACTCACAACGTTGGGTCATAATATAGAGGAAAATGAACGTGCAGAGCTTCTACTTCAAAGTCTACCAGATTCGTATGATCAACTCATCATCAACCTGACGAACAACAATCTAGTGGAGAGTCTAGTTTTCGATGATGTTGCAGCCTCCGTATTAAATGAGGAGAGCATGCGAAAAAATAATGAAAACAGACAAGCAAGTTCGCAGCAAGGGGAGGCGCTATCGGTGACGAGAGGGAGATCAACGGAACGTGGCCCCAGTGGGAGTCAAAATCAGGGTAGATCAAAATCCAGAAGTAAGAAGAATGTTAAATGCTACAACTGTGGCAAGAAAGGGCACGTCAAGAAAGAATGTTGGAGTAACCAGAAGAGAAGAGAGGGCAAAGAACCTGAGTCATCAAATGCTCAGGGGTGTGTAGCAAGTACCTCGGATGATGGCGAAATTTTCTACAGTGAGGCAACAACTGTTTCAGAAGGCAGAAAATGACTTTCTGATGTCTGGCTTATAGACTCAGGAGCTACCTGGCACATGACCTCTAGGAGAGAATGGTTCCACACATATGAACCTATCTTAGGAAGATCTGTATATATGGGTAACGATCATCCCTTGGAGATCGCTGGTATTGGTACTATCAAAATAAAAATGTTTGATGGTACAATTCGCACAATTGGGGAGGTACGACATGTCAACGGCCTGAAGAAAAATCTATTGTATTTGGGACAAATTGACAATCATGGGTGCAAAACTCATGTGGAGAATGGAATTATGAAGATCGTTAAAGGAGCGCTTGTATTGATGAAGGCAGAAAAGATCGGTACTAATCTATTCATGCTTAAAGGAGAAACACTACAGGAGGCTGATGCGTGTGTCGCATCAAATGGAGAAGAGTCAACGATGATGTGGCATCTCAAATTTGGCCACATGTCAGAACAAGGCTTGAAGATTCTCTCTGAGCGAAAATTGCTTTCGGGGCTCAAATCGGTAAGTTTACCATTTTGCGAGTATTGTGTTACAAGTAAGCAGCATAGATTAAAATTCAGTAGATCTATTGCTAAAAGTAAATGCATTCTAGACTTGATTCATTCTGATGTTTGGGAATCACCGGATATATCCATGAGAGGTGCAAAGTACATGGTGACTTTTATTGATGATTATTCCAGAAGATGTTGGGTGTATCCAATTAAGAAAAAGTCAGATGTATTTCATGTGTTTAAAGAATACAAAGCGCGGGTGGAACTTGAATCTAGTAAAAAGATCAAGTGCTTGAGGACAGATAATGGTGGAGAGTATACAGACGGCGAGTTTCTTGCTTTCTGTAAGCAAGAAGGTATTCAGAGGCAGTTCACAGTGGCATACACTCCTCAACAAAACGGAGTGGCGGAGCGGATAAACAGAACTCTTACAGAAAGAATAAGAGCTATGTTGAGGACTGCTGGTCTACCCAATTCATTCTCGGCAGAAGCAGTCAAAATTGCCTGTTATATAGTAAATCGGTCGCCATCTACAGCTATTGGGTTGAAGACGGTGATAGAGATGTGGACTGGAAAGCCAACTGATTATTCCTACCTACATGCATTTGGATGTCCTGTGTACGTGATATACAATGCCCAAGAAAGAACAAAGCTGGATCCAAAATCTAGACGATGTATCTTCTTGGGGTATGCTGATAGAGTAAAGGGGTATCGTCTGTGGGACCCCACTGCCCACAAGATCGTCATCAGCAGAGCTATTATTTTTGTAGAAAATCAACTGCAAATGAAAGATGGAGATGATGGCACTGTAAAAGAAAAGTCAGAGATTGTGCCGGTATATGTAGAAAATAATCCAGAAGATTCAGATTCTTCGGAAGCAGCACCAGAGCACGAAGAATAAGAACTAGTCGAGTTTAAGGCTCCAGAAGTTCGTCGGTCAACTCGTGAGAGACGACCGCTGGCGTGGCACTCGGAGTATGTCACAGAGATCAACGTTGCATACTGTCTTCTAACAGAGGATGGAGAGCCTTCAACTTTCCATGAAACTTTAAACAGCTCAGATGTTGCTTTGTGGATGACAGCAATGCAAGAGGAAATTGAAGCTCTACACAAGAACAAGACATGAGAACTTGTACCACTACCACACGGAAGAAAAGCCATTGGAAACAAATGGGTCTACAAGATCAAACGTGATGGCAATGATCAAGTGGAGCGGTATCGTGCGAGATTGGTGGTGAAAGGATATGCTCAAAAAGAAGGTATTGACTTCAACGAGATATTTTCTCCGGTGGTTCGACTCACAACAGTCAGAGTAGTCTTGGCGATGTGTGCTACATTTGACTTACATCTTGAGCAGTTGGATGTGAAAACTGCATTTCTTCATGGAGAACTTGAAGAAGAAATATATATGCTCCAACCAGAAGGTTTTGCAGAAAAAGGAAAGGAGAACTTGGTTTGCAGGTTGAACAAATCTCTATACGGTCTCAAACAGGCGCCGAGGTGTTGGTATAAGAGATTTGATTCCTTCATCATGAGCCTTGGATACAACAGACTCAGTTCAGATCATTGTACATATTACAAGAGGTTTGAAGATAATGATTTCATCATTTTGCTGTTGTATGTGGATGACATGTTGGTAGCAGGTCCCAACAAAGATCGAATCCAAGAATTGAAGGCACAGTTGGCTAGGGAGTTTGAAATGAAGGACTTGGGACCAGCAAACAAGATTCTAGGGATGCAAATTCACCGAGACAGAAATAACAGGAAGATTTGGCTCTCACAGAAGAATTACTTGAAGAAAATCTTGCGACGCTTCAACATGCAAGATTGTAAGTCAATTTCTACCCCACTTCCTGTTAATTTCAAATTATCCTCAAGTATGTGTCCTAGTAATGAAACAGAGAGGAAGGAGATGTCTCGAGTACCGTATGCATCAGCAGTGGGAAGTTTAATGTTCGCTATGATATGTACAAGACCGGACATTGCACAAGCAGTGGGAGCAGTCAGTCGATACATGGCGAATCCTGGTGGAGAGCATTGGATAACTGTGAAGAGGATTCTGAGATACATCAGAGGAACCTCAGATGTTGCATTATGTTATGGAGGATCAGAGTTTACTGTCAGAGGTTATGTGGATTCAGATTTTGCAAGAGATCTTGATAAAAGGAAATCCACTATTGGTTATGTGTTTACACTTGCGGGAGCAACTGTACGCTGGGTTTCGAAACTGCAGATCGTTGTGGCTTTATCTATAACAGAAGCAGAATACATGGCAGCTACACAAGCTTGCAAGGAAGCTATCTGGATACAAAGATTATTGGAGGAGCTCGGGCACAAACAGCAGAAAATTCCTGTGTTTTGTGACAGTCAGAGTGTCTTGCACATTGCAAGGAATCCAGCTTTTCATTCCAGGATAAAGCACATAGGAGTTCAGTATCACTTC
This sequence comes from Citrus sinensis, assembly GCF_022201045.2. NCBI lineage: Eukaryota > Viridiplantae > Streptophyta > Magnoliopsida > Sapindales > Rutaceae > Citrus > Citrus sinensis. Next base: position 1,562,994 of record NC_068563.1, on the reverse strand, counting down.
GTTCGAGAAGTAGTGGAAGATGGAAGTGTGGATTTGCAGAAAATCCATACCAAAGAGAACCTAGCAGATGTTTTGACCAAGCCGATAAATACTGATAAGTTTGTCTGGAGTAGATCCTCTTGTGGCCTAGCAGAAACGTAGGCAACATGTTTATGGCGAAGCAGAAAGGATGGTGTGGAGATTGATTGTTTTTCAATTTAATCTCCAAGTGGGAGAATGTCAAAGTTGGCTGCATCTAGAAGTGTTTGGCATGACTGCATCTAAAAGTGTTTGGCATGGCTGCATCTAGAAGCTTTGACAAGAATGGTCAGCTTGCAACAAGTTTGAAGATTGAATTTGATGCACACGGTTTTAATGAAGAATTTGGTGAACACGGCTTTGATTTTCTTGGCCACTAGTTTGCTATAAATAGAAGTGCAGATGAAGAGTTTATGCATCCAATCTTGAGAGAGCAATTTAGGGAGTTGAGAGAGAGTTTAAGAGCTTGCATTTATAAGCTCTTATTTTAGTGATTTGAGAGTTTGAGTGTATTGGGGTTTTGGGTAGTGAGCTAAAATACTACAATACTTGTAACTCCTTTTTACTAATAAAATATTTCCTTCTGTCTTCGCCCGTGGATGTAGGCTAAAAGCCGAACCACGTAATTTCTGGTGTCCTCTATTGTGCTTGTTCTTTATTTTATTTCCAATTTCATTTTAGCTGCGGTCCTACTTCACCCACCAATTTCCTAACAAAGAAGAGTGCTCGTTAATATCACTAGAACAAAACCTTAATTCAATGTGACAGCGTCTCAATCACAAAGCTGAGCCAATTGATGAGTAAAAGAACGGTAATATCCAATGTGTCCCAAGTGGCAAGCCAGCGGCCCCTCTTAACTGTTCTCTTTTTGTTTTCGTAGGTATATCATGCATGCAAGTTCGAAGGTTCACACCATCCTTAACTTTATATTCCATTTTCTTCTATGAAAATTAATGGTTTAGAACCTCCACACTCTAGTATTATTATATCATGACTACGCCTAATGGGGCTCATGTCCCATTGCAAGATTTAATTTCGGAGGAAGTCAATAAGATTTTGGGAGTTCCCTTTCAAAAAACAATATTCTAATCCATAAAGAAAAATATTATATATTTTTCGTATCATGCTTATATAGATCTTGATTCCCTTGTAATTATTGTGAACATAAAACAAGAATTTTATTATATTCTTGTTTACTCAATCGGTCATGGCACGAGCCAACTGTTTCCATTGTGCATACCACAAATTATATATTTGTCGTGGTTGTGTCACTTTATTTTTTTCTAATAGGAAAGTAAACTTTTAATTAATCTAAAGAGTTGAAAATACAGGCAACATCAGCTGGAAAAGAGTCCAACCAGACAACAGATTCTTTGCTTGCTAATACATACTTAGCTAGCAAATGGACATTTCCATTAGCGGATCTAGGAACATGCTGAACTCGCAGTTGTGTCACTAACAACGAGTACATTACACAATTAATCAAACAGATCAATATTGCATTTGAGTTTTAAAAAATATATATGATCCCGATTCATTATAGGGAAGTGTGCCAATCAACCCGATTGTGAACACTGGTAATTAAATATGTGATCGCAAGACAAAACAAAAAAAATCGCCTGCTATGATGGACCATGCATGGCATCATTACATTCAACATGCATCATCATAAGTGCTTATAAAAAAGCCATCGATCTGTTTTGCATGCAAACTTGTGCAGAGAGACTGGAAGAGGGTTGTGTGTAAATCAATTGCTCTCTCTTATTATTTTCGTTGAGAGAGCAAACACGCAGCATGTTCAGAGCAAGTGATTTTCTTGGAAAATTGAGTAAACAATCAAGAAGAGGGTCGCTTTTGTCTAAGGTATGTCAATTAATTTGCCGTTGCAATTCTTTTTTTAAAAAAATGGATGGAAAAAAAGTGTAATTGATATATTATTCTTTTCGGAACAAATATGATATATATATATATATATAATTGTTTAAGCAATGCCTTAATTTCTTTAGAAATTTAATACTCCTTTGTATTTGTTTATCCAATTTCACGTCTTAAATGAAATCAACAAATTAAATAGAATTAGCATTACTTTATAAGAGATACCATTTATTTTTATTTTTTGTAAATTGTAATGTATAAAGGCAAAACCTGAATAGGGGCTAATCTATATATATGCGATATGCTTTTGTATTTCATTTTCATTCTTTATCTCCATAATGCCATATTATAAATAATGTTCATTTTTGTTTTTAATTTCATTTTATATCTTTTATAAATTATAGATGATCACTGGCAAACAGAAAATTCCATTACTATGACTAAAATTCAAGATATATAGCCCCTGCAAAAAAGATTATTTATCTCCATTGATTATTTTCTTTTCACCCCAAATAATCTTGAATGAGATCTTCAGCAATCTTAACCAAAGGAAAATGCTTCTCAGCGAGAATGCTGAGAGAATGCCGAGAGAAACGGCATTACTGTATGCCGTTTCTCTCGGCCCCACCCCCCACCACGTGAACTTTTGCCCCTTTTGTTTTTTCTTGCTACTTTTATTTTTTCCACATTCTCTCAGCGTTCTCTCGGCATTCTTGATGTTAAATCATAAAGATGCACAAACCTTGACTTATTTATTTATTTAATATTATTTTCCCTTGCTTCTGTTATAGCTAAGGCATGGGCATCGGTCCCAGTATGGAAGAGCACTGCAAGCTAACGAAGCAAGTGTCTACAGGTAATAAGGTATTTTATGCTACGTTTTTCGATGGATATTAGTTTGATATTGTAAGTTCCATCAACTGTTTAAACCAATGCACATGGTTGTGAGTTGTGACTTTGTTTTTTTATTATTATTATTGAATATTTAATTAATCACACATTTTTCTGGCACCACTGCCAGAAAACGGTTTCATACTAAGCTATGTTATGTGGGCTGTGACGAGGTATACAAATGACTAAACTTTGAATTTGCACTGAGCTATTAGTGTCATTACAATTGTTTTTTTGTTCTGATACAATATTACATATACGAAGTTTTCTTGTATAATCCGTTTAGTATTATTATATCATCTTAGGGCTGATATAGCACGCAACGGAACGCGTGGTGTGTCTTAATTGGCGGAATTGTGCGATCCATAACACAGTTCCATTAATAAAAATTCATCAGGCCTCCCCTCATGCTGTTGCATACTTGATCAAAATTCATCATCGTCATATGTTTTATGGAGTTATAGAAATTATATTGTAGCGTTGTTATATAGTCTGGTATCCCGATCTTATGTTTCACATAGTTTTAGATTAAAGAAAAATAATATTACATTTCACTGTTGTTATTATTAGACTCTGCAACTCAAGACATATTCACTGATTAAATTATGAAACTCGAGGATCATAAACTGGCCTAGCCACTTGTTTACTAGCTAGTAACGTGAAATACTATACAATCCGATACTACCCATTCCCAAATTTTCCTTCATACTCCGTAATTTTGTATTGCACGAAACATAAATTGAAATTAGTAATAAAAAGTTAAGAAAAAAAAAGGAAAGAAATCATGATACTTGTAGTAGGAAGTGGATAAGAATGAATCACAACAACCTATGGTTGCCCTATCCTTGATAACGATATAATGTTTGCAACGCCATTCCCTAGAGCGTTAATTTGCACTTGCACATTTGTTTGTTTTTGCTTTTCTAATTAATCTTCCCGAACTTGTAGTTTGATGCCCATTTGTATCTCTTTGGATCCATTTGGCCTTAAAATCATCATGATATCATATTGATTCGGGTCTTATGCATAAGTTTTAAAATGTTTTGTGCTATGTGTACACTTTAAATAACATATGATTTAAGATTTTATTTACTTATCAAATAACCGCCAGTCATAATTTTTTTAAAATTTTTGTTTGGCCCTACAGCAATCATGTTAATGGAGAATATACAAATTGCGTTCGGGATGAGCTTGGACAGAAGAATGCAATTTTAAATTGTGGACAGGTATATGATTTTTCAAAATTTGAAATTATATTGACCTATCCTATCCTTTTCTTCTTTTACTATGTAAGAATCTGGTCTTAGGCAGGCACTTCTGGTTATTAACGTATATTGGTATTGGTCCATTACTTATTGACTATAGATTTTTAACATGGACTAATATTGTTCGGTTACCTATTGGCTTAGGTTTTTTTAATCTATTAGTTTAAGGTTTTTTAAGCATAGTATCAGTCGAAAATATAACATTTCATTATCAAAATTATAATAGTAATTAATCTATGAAATGGTGGTATCAACGATATTGCCGCTTGCCTGCAGTTTAATTAGTATATATAAAGCTAAGTTCGGAGTATTGTAAATTATCCTCTGCGCTCTCAAATTTTCTTAGGAAACAAACACACTATGTTAAAAGCAAGTGCTTTATTTTTCGGAAAATGCAGCTTTCCTTCAAGAATAAGAGGATCGATTTATCCTAAGGTCTGTTCATTAATCTACCTTTTCTTTTTTTTTTACCTCTTTTCTTCTCAATCATCCTGGGTTTAGTCATAATAATAAAGGAAAAAATTCCCTTATATTACCGGGCGAACCATTAAAGAATAATTCTCCATATTTTCTTTCCAATCTTCACCAATTAAAATGCGTTGAATTCTTTAACAATTTATGAATTTTATACTTTAATTTCCTTGCTTCGTTTCAGCCAAGGCTTCAGTATTCCAGATTTGCAACAGCTGCTGCAGAAGCTTACAATATTGAACCAAGTACCGATGGTGATAGGTAATACAATAAAGAAATATCTTGCAGTATCTTCTGACGCCAATTTCATATTTTTATACTTAATTAAAGGCTTAAGCTTTTGTGTCAAACTGCTAAACTAATACATTTAATTTTATTTTATTTTTTTTAATTTTCTGGCTCGACAGCAGTCACGTTAGTGAAGAATATGCAAATGTCAATTGGGATGGGCTAGGATTTGGCCTAACGCCAACTGATTATATGTACATAATGAATTGTTCTAAAGGCCAAAAATTCTCGCAAGGAACTCTCACTCGATTTGGAAAGACAGAGATGAACCCTTCATCTGGAATTTTAAACTACGGACAGGTAATTAACTAATCAGCATCTCCATCATTTAACACGATTAATTTTATTAACAAAACCATTTTTTTTAAGGGTTTGATCGAAGGACTAAAGGCATACAGAACAAGAAATGAGCGTATTCTACTATTTCGGCCAGAAGAAAATGCCATGCGCATGCAAATGGGTGCAGAAAGAATGTGCATGTCTTCACCTACCATTGAGCAATTCGTCAATGCTGTCAAGCAAATTGTTCATTCCAACAGGCGTTGGGTCAGTAATTTTACATAATCAGTTTATAATACAATTAAAAATTTGGATAACAGTTTATACGTTCATTACATATTCTCATATGTTAGGTAGGCTTAAATACAGTTAATTTCCGATCCTTTTTTAGGTAATATTGATATTTTTGTCTCAATAGATAGAAAATTTTTATGATTAATCGTGGCATACATATTTTTGAGTGTTTATTTGTGGAGTGATGGAATCAGAATTTTGATTTTGCGAGATCCATAATATAGAAACATCAAACTTGAGAATATCATATCATATTAAATAAATTTAAGAGAGTCAAATGACAAATTTTTATAAAAAGAGGTTAAATTTCAATAAAAACCTAAACATAGTTCCACTCCTATGTTTCATAGTTCCTGTTAATTTAGTTAGTAAAATTTCTTACAGATACCAAAAATCTAGAGTTCGAAGCCTGGTAAAATATCTTACAGATGCCAAAAATCTAGAGTTCGAAGCCTGGTTTTCACATGTGTGAAAGAATGCAATTAAAAGATAATTTAAATTGATCTAACTTCTTTGAAAAAAATAATAATCTTAATATTAATTTATGCCATTGGTTCTTAATAACTCTGTTTTGGATTGGGAATATATAGGTACCTCCTCCAGGGAAAGGAACAATGTATATCAGGCCTTTGCTGATAGGAAATGGACCGGATCTTGGCGTTGCACCGGCGTCTGAATACACATTTGTAACTTATGCTTCTCCCGTGGGCAATTATCACAAGGTGCTCGTAAATACATTATTATCTTCTTTCTTTTTGTTTTTTTTTTTCTATCCGAAAAGTTTAATTTCTGTTAAGAACTAACAAAAGATTTGATGTCTTGAAATTTAGATTTGAGTTAAGACATTCACTAAATCTAAAATTTGATGCCATCTCTGTTCTTGAACGAAGCTGTCATCGGTTCATCCTTACCAAAATTTATGTTTATTATTTGGCTTGATAAATTTTAATATTGAATTTCATCATTTGGTGTTAAAATAATAGCGTAGCAAAAAAAAAAAAAAGATAGATATAACATTTTCATATATAAATTTGACTATCTGAGACATCTACATATCAAAATTAATTAATTTATTTGTTAAAATGTCACTTTTTATTGTTCAATATTGTGTTTTTAATTATTTGAAGTGTAATGATAAAAACAAGATTATGTTAACAATGCATCAGGACCCAAGGGGTAAAAATAATTTATAATAAGGACCAAACTATCGTTCTCTGATATTGATAATAACAAGAACAAAAACAAGAAACTTCAAAAAAAAAAAATCATAATGATCAGTTTGTTTGGAACGGACTTATCTATGTAGGGTGCCTTAAATTTGGTGGTGGAGGAAAAGTTTCGTCGAGCTACTCCTGGAGGTACGGGAGGAGTCAAAGCTATCACCAATTATGCAATCGTAAGTATAAATAATTCCATTCCAATTATAGTACTACATTTACATAATATATATAAATTGCTAAATAAGTGAATTATCATCATTTTATTAATTTGGCTGCAGATTTACAAACCTATTTCCGAAGCAAAGGCCAAGGGGTTCACCGATGTCTTATTCCTCGATGCAGTGACGGGAAAATACGTCGAGGAGGCTTCCACTAGCAATATTTTTGTTGTGAAGGTAAGAAAATGTAGCAATGGAGTATAAATTTTAAAATGGTTATGAGATGAGGACGTCTATACTTTAAAAGACAGAGACTTACTTTTTTAAGTTTCTAAACCTAAAGTACAGGCCTTGTATAAAGGGGTAAGTCCGTACTTTACAAGTGCAAATGTCTGCACCAAGAAATAAGTCATAAATTTTATGTTATTATCGTTACATTGCCACCTTGATAAATTCACATTATGATTTTTATTTTCCACACTAAATTTCAAAACAATGTTTAGGAAAATGTCATTTCAACTCCACCAACTAATGGAACTATTCTACCTGGAATCACTCGAAAAAGTATTATTGAAATCGCTCGAGTTCTAGGTTATCAGGTATCTCTTTATTTTTGCCATTCTTTATTTACTAATTTTTTACATGAACTAGATTCTAAACACACACACGTACATGCATACATATATAAAGAGATGTTATCAACTCAATAATCACATTCAACTTTGATTAGGTTGAAGAACGAGCCATTTTGGTGGAGGAATTATTTGATGCTGAAGAAGTTTTTTGTACGGGAACCGCAGTGGTGGTTAATCCAGTTAATAGCATAACCTATCAAGATAAAAGGTTTAAAACAACATTATTAGTGTTTTAATTACATGGGATTATAGATTGAATCCATATTAATTTACAACAAATAATATTTATTTTCTCTGAACGCAGGACTGAGTATAAAAGAGGAGTAGGGACTGTGGGTCAAAAGCTATATGAAATTCTAACAGGAATTCAATCCGGCTGTATTGAAGACGAGATGGGATGGACAGTGGAGCTTGATTAAGTTTCTTTCTCTCTTATATTATACCACATACAGTAGGAATGAGAGATTCTAAGTATATCAGAGATACTATACCCAATTAATGCATATATACCATGAGTGCATTTATTTTAAAAATTAACCATGTAAAATCAGTAGTTATATTTAATTAAACTGCACGTGATATATATGCATTAATTGATAGTATTTCTAATGTATTCTAAAATTTTTCCCCAAGAAGAATAGAATAGTGATGGAAATAAATTAATAAATAAAAATTATTGATTGTCTCTATCATTGGTATAGATTTACAAAGATTGATCGATTCAATTTTTGTAAATCCAATGTGTTAATCCTTCATCTATTATCTTTATCTTTATCTTTATCTTTAAATTTTCATAATATTGTAATATATTAAAAAAAATTGATATATTAATCCTTCATCTATTATCTTTTATGAATTTGAGTATGAGACTTAGAAAACATTCGAATATTTTGTCCCAAAAATGTTCTGTGCATATTAATACGTTGTTCAATAATAATTTTCATTAACGGTAATGTTATACCTAAAGAATATGCCATCCGTGGATATCAAAGAAATAGGACATGTGGTAAATACACTCAATAGCTAAATGCGAAAATGTCTTAAAGACTGAGGTAACCATTTTTAAAGCTCCTAAGGTGATCTTTACATCAAGCAAAATATCTGAGATAATCTCTATCTTGAGAAAATATTTGAGGTGATCTTTATTGATCTCTGCCCACTGTTTTGTCTTTTTCCTCAACAGATGAGATTATAACAAAGGGTAATTTTTAAAAATCTCCCCTGAGGTTTGGGCTTGTTGCAAGTAGATGGCGAGAATTGATTTATTTGTAAAAAACCCCCTACCGTCAGTTAAGTTTAACATTGACCGTTAGTTGACCGTGCAAAGACAATATTACCCTTAACAATAGTTTGTAAACAAAAATAACTAAAAAAAAAACCAAAATTATTGGTGCAAAAAGCACAAACCTTATTTTTTGACAATTTTATCCTTGTCAATTCTAAAAATTTATAATATCATAGGTAAAGATTATGACTATTTCATTTTTAAATTTTTAATTTTATCTTTCTTGTAGGAATTTTAAGGAAATATCAATAATTTAAAGAGGATTTTTTAATTTTTTAATTTTAACTTTTTTATAGGAACTTTAAGAAAATATCAATAATTTAAAAAAGGTAAAATAATTAATAATTTTGGTTTTTTTTTTAGTTATTTTCGTTTATAAACTATTGTTAAGGGTAATATTGTCTTTGCACGGTCAACTAACGGTCAATGTTAAACTTAACTGACGGTAGGGAGTTTTTTACAAATAAATCAATTCTCGCCATCTACTTGCAACAAGCCCAAACCTCAGGGGAGGTTTTTAAAAATTATCCTTATAACAAATTTTATCAAGAAATCTTAATAACTAATGAAAACTAGATATATTTTCATGATATGAGCTATGAATAAACCATGAGGAATATATTATGGGAATATTCCTTTTTCTCTATCAACAAGGAAACAAATATCTCTTTTGACTCATGAAGAAAAGAGTGACTTACACAAATCACTTGAACAAGCTAAATAGGTCTTTTAGCCTCTAGGACAGTAGATGAATCAAGGAGGCATAACTCAGCTATATAAGGCTTCACATGTATATATTAAAGGGGCCTTTTTGGGCCCTTTCTCCACTCCCCCCCCCCCCACCCCCCCCCCCCCCCCCCCCCCCCTCAACCACACACAACCTCTTAGCTCCCTATCACTTATATTCATTCATCGCTCTCTTATTTTCTTCTCATCTACATATATATGCTTAAGCTCAAAAACACAGTATTATTTGTCTTCAAATCCAATGTAAACCTTAAAGAATCCTATTATTAGCTTGAGCGTCGGAGTTGGCTCGCTAGCTAGAACTGGTGTCCCTTTTTGACCATTTCCTTCTTCTCATACCAAAGGCGCCAAGGTCAATAGTATGTCCAAAGATAAAGCAACAAATAATAATGGTAACTATCATAAAGCAACCCTCACTTTAAGTAAATATTAAACTTGTTAATCCAAACTAGAAAACTACCAAGTACCAAATACCTCCTCAACTTTACATGGAAATGTACTTTTTTATTTTTTATATAACATGAAAATATACTACAAATATGAGACATTTATACTAATGAGAACAATGTTTAAATCTATGTTAATAAAATCAATTATTAAGTGATTGTAATTTTTAATATTACATTATAAATTTTATTGTTTTAGCATTATAAATTTTATTATTTTACATAAAAAAATTATAGGAATATTTTATGAACTTTTTTATCATGCAGTGCAATCAGAATATCTAGACCCATATTGAACTAAATTTATTTTCAAGTATTTGGAAAAAATTAATCCCACGATGCATATAGAGCAATTCTTATCTCTACTTATTAATATAATGGTAGTTTTTATCCAACTATAATATATACCATTGAACAATTATGTCCTTTGATTACATGACTAAAATGTATATTATTTGGACATAATTGTCCCCAAAAAGATGAAAGATACATATATAGTTGAATTACAAATTAGGTTATAAATTTTATGAAACATTATGGTAAAAAATGAATATAATAATATCAAATTAATTTATAATAGTATAAGCAAATGAAAATGGAAACGAATTAATTTTCATTTAGGTCGTAAAATTAGTGCCTAAATGAAATATTTACCAAACTTTATGTTTTGACTAGATTTTAGGGAAAAAAGAAGAAGCTAAACATAATATATTTGTATTTGATGGGATATGGTGCCTAATGTAATTGAGGAGTGCTCCCTAATTGGACTGTTCGTGAAATTTAGAAAGAATAAAGGATGTTGAAATACTGGCTATGCAACCCAAGAGGGGTGAATTGAATTTCTAAAACTTATAAAATAATTAAAACAAAATGAATGCAAATATAAGATAATAATCAAATTAATATCAATAATCAAAATATAGAGAGGGAAGGGAAAGAGAATCGAACAAGGAATTTTTATGTGGTTCGGCAAACTTCGCATGTGTCCACCCCTCCAAGCTCATCGAACTTGAGAATTTCACTATTCAAACCTTACACCTTAAGGCTTTAAAATCTTTACAATTGACTTCCAATGTATCAATCAACCTTTACAATCTGATATTATCTAAAACCTCTTATCCCATGTTTTGAGTGTCAATGGTTAGCAAACCCTTAACAATTAACTTGGCTCCTGGTTGAAGTAGAGCCCTTTTTAGTTTGTGTATTGCTTAAAATGAAAGAGAAAATATGAGCATTGTATATAGAGTGCATCTGAGGTATATCTGTCATCACGCCACCTAATGCAGTTCCATTGGCACTCTTTGCTGCCCGGGCAAGGATATTCTCGTCCTTACATTTATGCATGTGGTTGTCTTTGGTCCTTTGGAGCATAGTCTAGAGAATAAGCTGATCCTTTATTCATGCAATTTATCCACGCGTGCACATGTCGCCTTTCAATAGGGTGGTCCAGCTGCCTTTGTAGAAGCAGCCCCCCAATTATTGGCATGTTAGGGCATCTTAAATGCTTAACACCATTTTGGTGTAACACCAACACAAAAAATGTACCTTTTTCACACCAAATTACTATTTCATCTCCAATCCATTTACACCAAATTTTACACACAAAAAAATTCTTCTTTTTATTCTTTTAATTCTCAAGAATTTATTCAATTAACACAATAAATATTACTATTAATATAGATAATTAAGTAATAAGTAATTTTATATTGATTAACAAAAAGAATATAGAAAATTATTAAATTTCATTTAATTAGCTAAATCAGTACATTATGAAAATTAATGATCTCCCATATTATTAAATAATTGTTCTAATTTATGCTAGTAGTAGCTTTTCTAATTTGTGTTAATATAATTTTGTATTTTTAATTTTGTAATATGTAATCTAGTAATTAATGTTATTGGCATTTTATTTTTATTATGAATTTTTGTGTTGAATTTTTTTATTTAAAATATTAGTATAATATTCAAAAATTAAAAAATGAAATAATAATAATAATAATAATAGTAACTTAAAAATATTATATACAATAAGACATATATGTAAATAAGAAAAAGTAATAAAGATATTTGAAACTTTTTTTCCCTAGCACCAAATGAATAGTGTTGCACCACATTTAGTGCAATACTATTCATAATACTATTTTGGTGTTGGTTTTGGTGTTACATTGAAGAAGCATTTTACACAAAAAATAATGTAAAAGATGGTTTGATGTTAGTTTTAGTGTTACATTGGAAATGATCTTAGATGTCTAAATGAAGACAAATGGTCCCAATTATTTTGGATGAATCGTTTTGACTTTTGTAGGCGTGGCAACTTGCTGCTCACTCTTTTTCAACAAGTTGTCGCTTTATTAATGGGTAATTTTCGGATACCTCTCCTGAGGTTTACCCCTACTACACTTAGAGAGAAAGTATGAATATATTGACATATAGCACCCCTGAAAGTATATAAGCATTAGGGAGCTGTTTGGTTTGACAATAAAAATACAATAATGCCCTTCATTCTACAGTGCAAGAACTGGCAATTGGTCTTACCTTACAGAGTTGTCAAATCATCCCTTGCTTCTTGGCGCCAAGTGCATAAGAACAAAGACAAGGATGATATTATACTCTTATAATAACTTAATTTGACAATAAACAAATGATATAATGAGACAAAATTCATGTGATTGCTGGAAATGCTAAGATCCCCTTAAAAAAAATGTATATTGACAGTTGAATTTAAAAGCAACAAAGCAAGGCTGATTTAAAAGCAACAAAGCAACAGCTCAATTGAAAAGCAACAAAGCAAGGCTGATATTATTTGTATTTAAGAGCAAATAATAGTCATTTTTTGCCAAGATTCACCACTATCTAATGCTTGTTATGGATTCAACAAGCTCACAACAAACAATAAGATCCAGCAGCCGTGAATGCAGAGGATTGAGGGATGAGATTAATGGCAACCTCATTCGATTTGCAAATAAGATATGTAAGTGCAACAGAAGAGCAAGTGTGAAGATTTCGGAATCGGATGACAACCCAAACAAGCTATATTATGTTAACATGAATATGTTAATAATATTGATTTTGATGATAACAAATTTTATATGGTTTTTGACAAAAATATTGGACCTATTTTTTAATAAACAAAAGCCTTTATAATCATTGCCTTATTTCTTCATAAAAGATGGATTTTCAAATTAGAAAGAGATTCTCTGCAAAAACTAGTTTAAAATTGCAATTCTGGTTATAAACAGTGAACCGTTTATTTAAAACGGTTAACCGATTAAAGGCAGAGAGCAACATATTTCCCAAACCTCTAACCGTTTATGGAAAACGAAAAACACAAAAGATGGGAAGGTTACTAGAAATTAACGGTAAACCGTTTTCTTTTAAACGGTTAACCGATTAGCACCAGAAAGAAACATATTGCCTAAGCTCTAACTGTTTATGAAAAAAGGAAATCACCAAGAATGGAAAGGCTACTGGAACTTAACGGTGAACCGTTTATTTTTAAACGGTTAACCGATAACGTCCAGAATTGAAGGTTGTCCTCCTCTGGCACTGATTAACGAAAACTGATAAGGCTAAATTGTTTTGTAGGTTACTAGAGACAAACGGCGAACCGTTTATTTCAAACGGTTAACTGATAATATCCAGAAACGTTACTTCACGCAAGTCCTTAACCGTTTAGCGTAAACGGATAACAAATGCTCATCTTGCAGGTCTCTGGAAGTTAACGGCTAAAGGTTAATCATAAACGGCAAACCGTTTATTTAAAATCTGGCTCAATGGTAACTTTGACCAACCGAAACGGTTAACCGTTTAGGGTTAATGGCGAACCGTTTTCTGTCCGACAGTTTGTAACGGCTAGATTTTCAGCTCCAGATATAAATAAGCTCATTCAAATTCAAAGGAGGTTGATCACAACACGATCATTTGTGCTATTATAGTTTTAATCATGGGTGTAATTTTAACTGCAAAGTAAGCATTATGCAACATTGACAGCCGCTACCAGCCACCAAAAGGAAATTGAAAGGAAGAGATATTTTATAGCTTTCCAGGAAACAACATGACATGAGACATTTAGAACAGTACAAGCTTTAATCAGTTGCTCATTATCTCATTCAAGTTTATTCAACTCCAAGCTCACTTAACTCCATCTCAATATCATCATAACATTAAAACAACAAGCAACTGCAATAAATTTAAATCAAAGCATAATATATAATATGAAACCACAAAGCATGGCAATATGGATAATTGTCATTCCAACAGAAACTCAGTTTGAACATTCATTCTTTGGCTACAACACACCGAGCCTTTACAAATAACAGAAGCACAGCATATAAATATATATAGTTATATCTCTCATCATAGTTTCATGTAACTAAGCCATGACAATCATATATAACCTATCTTTGGCAGTATGAAAGTCTCTACATTTCAGCAAAATATAAATCAAAAGAACTCAAACCTATATGTTAGGTGAGTAACAGATGATACACCATCTATTGATGCTCTGGAAATTCAAAGGTGTTGCATCATCTAATCCCCTCAAAAAAATCAAGTATAGGGTTATATATGTGCTCTATCCTGTCACATACTTTTAGCTCTATGTTCTTGAATCTGCTGGATGCTTTAACTTTAGTAATCATTCTTGAGTCAAATGTCCTGCAAGCATATTGCATATTCAGTATAAAAACCACAAAATTAAGAATATTAAGTAACTTGAAATGTTTCCAAAATCATTATTACCATTATCATGGGTAGATGACTGCGTTTGGCTAGATGGATTGCCTAAATCCTGTGAGTTGGTCTTACTAATTGGTGCCTAGAAAATGAAAATTAGTGATTAGTTCATAAATCATGTGTTTGCAGCAGTTTTCATTAAGAATAATTTCAATACATTTGTTTTACCTTGCCTTTAACCCTTTTCTTAGCCATTTTCTTCTCATTATCATGAGTTGTCCTTGAGCAAGTCCTTTTGTTATGTCCCCACTGGTCACAATGAGAGCACCTCAAACTTGAACTTCGTTTAAATGTTGAAGATTCATCTGCTTCTTTCCTCTTTTTAGTTTGAGGTCTGCCAGCTGATCTTATGGCTGTAGGTGGCTGCAAATTGTCGTGAAGTTCAAGTGGCCACTTTTTTTCATCTGGAACTGGTGTAAACTGATGTTTATATGTCCCAATAAAAGCTGTTTTTTTCAAATATGGATGTATAAAGTCTTCTACAGGGTATCTCTTTGCATCTAACAAATAGCATGTTTGCAAGGAAGTCCAGATATTCCCCATTCACCACAGTCACAATTCTTTTTTGGCAAATCAACAACAATAATCTTTGTTGCATCTTCAACTACCTCGAAAGTTTCATTATGCCCAAAAATAATAGACAATGATCTTGCTGCTACTCTTCCCTCAACTATCTTTCTTCTCACAACTGGTGGTAGCTCATCATTCCATCCAAGGGCTGCCTCATGCCTTTTGTGAATTAAACGCATAATTTTCCTTCGTATCTCCTCAAACATCCTCACAATTGGCAAACCTCTGTAGTTGTTAATCCAATTATTAAAAGATGCAGTCATGTTATTAGTGACATGACTGCATTTTGTGTGTGGGGAGAACAAATGCTTTGCCCAACATGCAATGGGAATTTTCATTAGCCATTCATAACCATCGGGAGTTATATTCTTCAATTCTTCCATATGGGAATGAAAGTCAGCAGCATTAGAACTCCTACAAGCCCTCCAGAAAACTTTTTTCAATAACAACCCAGGAAACTTGTTCTTAAAGTTTGCATAGATATGTCTACAGCAATACCTTTTGAACGACAGAGGAAATACTCTTTCTAATGCATTGAGGATACCTTTCTGCCTATCACTCATGAAGCATAAACCTTCACCACCATTACAGCCGACTTGATCATATAATTTTTCCAAAAAATACAGCCAAGACTCATTATTCTCAGTGTCAACCACACACATAGCCAAAGGATAAATTCCATAGTTTGCATCAATGCTGACAGTGGTTAGGAGTACACCTTTATACGGCCCTTTTAAATGACAGCCATCAACCCCAATGAATGGCCTGCACCCTTTAAAAAATCCCCTTCTACTACTGTCAATACAGAAGAAAAACCTCTTGAATGTGGGAAATTCAGCACCACCAGTCCAATCCCTTTCAATAAAGACAGTGGAACCAGGATTGGAATTTTACAAAGCATGCTTGTACCTAAATAATTTACTATAACTGGTCTTATGGTCTTCACCAAGTAACTCAAGTGCTTTCCTTTTGGCCCTGTACTACCTCTGATTATTGCATTCAATTCCATATCTCTGCATCAAAACAGCAGCAATAACAGAAATCTTGATTTCAGGATTGGCCTTGAATAGATGTAGATATGTGGCTGCTATCCAATCTGAAGTTGCCTCATAATTGTCATCAACTCTAGGACAAGTGTGCTCAGGGCAGTAAGTTTTAATCTGAAATGATCTCCTGTTCCAATTAGGGCTTGCGTGGATTCTCCAAGTGCAATTTGGTGCAGCACACACACGTGTCACCCTTGTTTTTTCATTCTTCAACCTTTTCAATCTGAATCCATTTCTAATTGCAAATACCTTCAACATTTTTCTGAACTCCCACACATTGACAAACAGCTGTCCAGGCTTTAACAATATCTCATCACCAACAGAATTAAACTGAAAGCCACCTGCATTTTTTTCATATTTAATGCAAGTTTGTTCTTGGACAACATCATCATCTGACTCACCTCCACTGTCATCCCCAGATTCATAGTCATCAAGATCATTACCAGGTGGATCAGTCTCATAATCCTCTTCATAATCATCTGGATTAGAACCAACCAGATCAGAATCATGTGGATCAGTCTCATAATCATCTTCAAATTCATCTACAGATGCGTCATAACAATTATACAACTCTTCATTTCCACTTTCCACATTATTATTCAATTCCTGAGTGCACTTATCTGCTGAACTTTCAACCCTATTCATATCTTGAAGCACTTTCTTAGGAGTCACTGCAAACCTAGCCCAATTGTACCCCTTTACTCTAAGCTGTTCAAATGCCTCTAACAAGTCTTTGTCAGTCAAAATTGTTTGCTGCTCAGTCTGCCAAGGAAATATTACTTGAACCTTTATCCCATTTGCATTCCTAATAGGATGACCCCAACAAGCATCTCTGATATCAACCCATAGTTTGTGCAAGTTATACTGCTCTGGAATAGCTAAACCAACAGAAAAAACTTCACCATCTATCACTGCCTCAATGTCAAAGTATAGCAAGCTGCATAAATAATGACAAAAATAACTAGCCTTTACAAAAATATATGGATAATAGTAGTTCACAGAATGCTAAGCTCTGATATTACATGACTGATGAGTGAATTAATGCTATTATTATTAGTATTTAGGCATATTGGCCATCTACAAATGTGTAAATCTCGGTAACTTTGCTTATGATACAGTGTTAAATTCCTAAAATCAAACAAGAATATAAAAAATGCAATAAGCAATCCTTTCAATTTTGCCAATTGTAGCAAGTTCCTGAAACTGGCATATGAACCACAGACCTTGGGTAATCGCAAGTATTACATTCTAGCCTTGTGAAGCTCTTTGTACCAGCCATATGAACCACATATTCTAATTGTGTACTCATAAAAACTGAAAGAAAACCTCCCAACATTGTACCCAAAATATCTACTCTATGCTTGCTGAAAGAAATGATGGAATAATATCTCTGAGTTCCAGCCCAGGCCTTGCCATTTTTAATTTTACCTTCTCTCATGACAAAACCTAAACCTCTTATACAAGTTCTAAACAATTACAGGATCTTCTACATTAGCACATGCACCATCCAAATAAGAACTGAACTCGTAAGAGAAAAGCTCACTAATCAACTAAACTAGCAACCTATTGAACAGAATCCCAGAATAAATTAAACCAAAATTAAGCTTAAGGATTTTATAGAAATACACACCTGGTGCGTTCTTCATTGATTGACTGCTCAGATGCCGGTTGTGGCCGAAATTTAGCTTTTGACATGCTTAATCTCAGAGAATTTTTCTCACTGTATCTTTTAAGTTCATCTAAGTTGAAACCAGTGGGTATTATATGGGAATGAAAGTCAACACATGAGAAGAAGTAGAGATGGGGCGCCTCAACCCATGAGAAGAAGTAGAGATGGGTCGCCATCCCCTTGGTTTTCATTGTGTTCCATGCTTTGTCACTGTGCATTTTGTATGTACAATGCTTTCGTTCAGCAGCCATTGTGCAGGATGCAAGTGTTTAGTTTAATCAGTTTACTGTTTCTTAACCATTTAAAAATTGTAAAATTTTACAATTACGTTATCACCCTTTCAAACCAAACGGCTCCCTAACGCTTATATACGTCAGGGGTGCTATATGTCAATATATTCATACTTTCTCTCTAAGTGTAGCACGGGTAAACCTCAGGGGAGGTATCCGAAAATTACCCCTTTATTAATTCTATCTTTAGCAGAATAATCAATACTCTTTTTAGTGATAACGGCCCCTCACATGCTTTCTATTTTGGGCAATTTCTCTATCTTTTTCTGTCCTCAATATGGTGGAATGTAGGTGTTATCTGGATTTATGATGTACCCGGTATAAGCTATCCTCCTCTTGGTGACTTTTCTATTACTAAGTTCTATTGACACGTGGCATTTTCATATTAACCTTCCATTTCTTCTCCCAACACTTTATTTTATTTTTAATATTTATAAAATTGATTTTTTTAACCACAATATAAACACTTTATATTTTACATTATCTTTAGAAACCCTAGCCGCACTAACAAAAGCGTTGATATATGATTATTTTAAAATGTTCATTTAAATTAAAATATTTTTCTCATTCAAAATATTTTTCATGTTAATTGCTTACAAATTTCCTTTAATTCTCTTCATCGTATTTATATATTTTTTCCAGCATTAAAAATCACATTTTAAAATTTATTTAATGAACCACCGGTATTTAAAAATTATTTTGCCGGTTGAAAGGGCGGCTGTCTCTGCGTGATAGGATGACCCAAACAAAAATTACCAGCAATGTTCCCATCAGACCTCTCAAATAAAAAAAAATTATAATAAATCAGAGTGTTATCGCGATCACGACCGAAAGCAGTTAGTTGTTGCAAGGCGCTCGTTGGTTGGAGGGCGTTCGTACAGTAATGTTTTCATTTTTGCCGTGGAGAGAGAGCAACTCGTTTGGCGCGCCTAGGGATGGCAAAATCCGGGTCCGGGTCCGGGTTTGGCCTTTCCGGTTCCGGACCCGGATGAGAATTCGTCTTACCGGACCCGGCTAAAACCCGGATATTTTGAGTGCGGGTCCGGTACGGGTTAAACCCGGAAAAATCCGGGTTCCCGGATTCCGGGTTTTAAACCCGAATAATGTTTTTTGAACCTAATTTCTCAGTTGCTTTGAAAAATCCTTTATCAAACTTTTCTTACTAGAACTTGCAAGGAGTAAACGATGAAGTAATGAAAATTGAATAACTAAAGCCAGATTATTATCAACAAGATCACTCAACCAAAGCTTCTCGAATTCACAATATCACTCAACCAAAGCTTCTCGAATTCACAATCTTAAAAGAGAATTTTTTTTTTCAAGATCCCATTTATAGCCTTTACTTGTTCTGCAATTGCCTTGTTCATTCTCCCATCAAATCACAACCAAATACCCTTCCAATAATCAGAACCTAAAATGAATGAAATCATGTTCTTGGGCCAACTTCTTGAAAATATCGTTGATGAAACTGCTTGCCCGTGGCCTTGCTGGAGATTGCAATATCGAGATGGAGCTGCTTCAGGATTGGTCTTCTTTGCATGCTTCTTCTTTTTCTCGACTGTGCTGCCTTCTTTGGTGATAACTGTCGGCGATTTGCTTCGGGCTTTGGCGGTGAGGATGAGGAACAAAGCATGATTCACGGTGATTTGATGAGGAAATATTTGGTTGGCTTTGGCGGCGCGGCTGTGAAACTGAAACTAGGGCAAGGCTGCTATTTTTTTTTTCAATTGTTTCTATTTATAATAAAAATAATAATATAAAAATAAATACACCCGGGTCCGGGTTCCGGATTTGCGGGTTCACCCAAATCCGGATCCGGACCCGGAAACGTCCGGGTTTAGAAAATCACATCCGGATTCCGGATTTTATTTCGTCCGGTGCGGGTTAAACCCGGCCCGGATTATCCGGGTTCTTCCGGGTCCGGGTTAAATTTCACTTCAAGGAAATGTGCAAAACGACGTTTCACAATTATCGCATAAATAATGTCCGGCAATCAACTTTATAAATCAATTTAATTTAATGGTCCCACGTTTTCACCACCCAAATAAAATTCAATTTTTGAGCAGGCTGCTTCACTCGGTCGTTTCAATCGCTTCCATTTTAGTAAGTTCTTACGAAAAGCGTTTTATTTTAGAAAAAGCTGAAGGAAACCTCAGTTTAGGAGATGACTATCCTGAAATTTGCAAGACTTAAAATGTTTTTTTTTTCTCTTAAATCTATTTTTAAGTGTTAAACTGAAAATTTTATTTATAAGCAGACGTAAGATCTTTTTGAAGGGTTAAAAAAAAATGGAGCAACATTCTATTTGGGGAAGAGTGAAAATGGTTTCAAGAGTCATCGACAGTTGATGGGCGAGGGTGGTTTTGAGAGTGAGGATAATGGCCATTGATGAAATGGAGAATTTGAGTGAGTTTAGAAGAAGCATTGAGGAAGAAGAAGAAAAAAAATGGGTCCCTTCAGGAATTTATTTGTTATGTGCAATAATACAAGATATAAGTTGACACTCTGGCAAAAAATACCAAAAAAGTCGTGAACTGTGATCTCAAAATGCACGTAATAAACATATGATATATTTGTAAATCTTAGAAAGAAAATTTGTATTTTAAATGTGACAATTGGTGCGTTATTCATTTATTAATGTTATAAAATATCTCCTTGGTAATAATATCAAAGATCAACTATTACTTAACATATAACAGTAATTAATTAGTGAGGTGCTTTTGGAATAAACTTTATAGAGTTATTGCTTACTTTAGTTTTTTTTTTTAATACTGTTATACAGGACTGAAGTTATTACAATTAATATTTACAAACAGATTTTATAATTGGGACCTTCTTCGTGACATGTACTCCTCTGAGCGCTGTCCAAATTCTTTAAATCCTCTCAAATATTTGAGGGATATCCACTCCACTCGCATTTCGTGAGAGATAGACTGGCTGCACTTAATTATTTGATAATTAAGAGAGGATTATAAACAACCTCCATAAATATTTGTACGGAGTTTCGAACTCTTACACTCAATATTGTAAATGCAAGGGGACCAAAGACCCATTCAATAAATGCTTACTTTAGTTGACACTGACTTAAAATATAAAATAATGGCATCTAAAATTGACAGGCACTAATTAAAGTGTTAATATTAAACCAGCGATTACCCTCCTGTGCAGCTTATTGATCAAGGGCAGGCTCTCTCTTATATTCTTTGGAACCAAAGACTAACCATGTTTAGAGCAACCGATTTGCTGGGAAAATGCAGCAAGCCTTCAAGAGTAGGATCGCTCTTATCTAAGGTAAGGTAGATAAAAATATATTAATTAATTTGCTATTGATTTTTTTTTTTAATTTCGTTAGAATGATGGATGCACAAATTTTGTGTCTCTATATTCATAGTGTAATCATATTTTATATTAGATTAGAAAATAAATTTTGTTTTTTCCCCCTTGCTTCATTACAGATAAGGCATCAAGCCAGAGACACAAGAGCTGTGCAAGCTTATGAACCAAACGTCGACAGGTAAGCCAACTGAGACAAATAACTTTAATTACTAGAAGTTTAATCATGCTTATTATATATGGCCTATCCTTCTTTGTATTTTAATGCTTAAAGAATATTTTGTATTTTAATGCTCAAAGGTTTTTTTTTAATATAATATTTTTCTAAAAAATATTATAAAGGTTTAAAGGTAAGCACTCGTGAAAAATTGAAAAATATATAACTGCTAGAAATCTCTTTCCTATAGGCTGGGGTGCATGGGCCAAAACGGGGCCCCTGAGCCCACTTGTATAGGACTAGGCTCTGTTTCTAAAATGAGTGGAGCTATTATCACACCTCTAGTAATTTCATCGGGCTCCAATTTTGTTTGAAACGCATCGACTAATTAAAGAACTAAAATTATTCTTTTACCACTAACATTCATTTTAATTCCTTAAATAACCCTTTCCTTTTCCTCCTCATTGAAACCTTAAAAAAAAAAAAAAAAAAAAAATCCCATGGGCAACCGTAACATTTGGGTATTTGACTAGATCTAGAACTCAATAAACATAACCAGTAAACCAACTTTGAAGAAGCAGCCAACATGACTAATATAACCCTACACTCTACTTTTAATGAAAGTATTAAATACGCCCTTTGATTGCTAGTTTTGCATGTAAGGAAAAAAAAATATTTATGCCTCCTTTGCTTAGGTTCGAACGTTTTATGGCTCAATCCATTTTTTATTTCTTTTTTCAGTAAAGAATTTATTTTTAAAATAATATAGGGCGTGAAGAGTTTTTTCAATTTTAATCAAGGTTAAATGTGTAAATAATAATCAAGATCAAATCTGGAGCCGTCGACCTACGGAATTGCACTATCTCTTTTTTTTTTTTCACAATCTTTTGCTTATTCGGCCTGACAGATATCATATCAATGGAGAACATGCAAAAGTCGACTGGGGTGAGCTTGGAAATAAGGAAGTGAGCCCTTCTTCTGGAATTGTAAACCATGGACTGGTAATAAGCATTTAACTGTCTTTTAATTAAATAGAAAATTTGATGTGAAATATTAAACAAAGAAATTCACTAAATCAACTGACTATTTTTCTTTATTAATATACTTGATATATATATAAACCAAGAACATCAATTAATCCTTTTTTTTTTCATTATCTTGAACAGTGTCCGAACTCCAATCTTTTTTTCCCTTAAACTAATTGGCTCAATAATCTTTATTTTCTCTTTCCTTAATCTATTGTACGCAAATAAGAATCGGATGCTGAAGGAAGCTTAATCATCCAATTGAAAACATAATTTAATCATGCATGATCTGACTTCATGGAAAAAGGGAGAAAAAGAAAATTTGTGACACGAAGCGTATTCGCATATGATGAAAGAATTGAGTATTTTTCATATCTCAAAAACTTTAAAATTTCGATTCGTTTGATCATTACACGATTCATAGCAATGTAATACTTGCATGCAACGTGAATCATGTAGTTTTCCCATAATCAATAGCTTTTATTCCCATTCCTTTGAAAAAGGTTTGAAAAAGGTAAAGTTATTCTCATTATTTAATTTCTGAGTGCGCTTAAGAATATTTAACAGATCTTGTCACTAATTTCTTAGTCAAGAATAAGAATATTTAACAAACAATTAGTTCCCAATCAAGAATAATAATTTATATGTGTATATGAAAGGAATTGTCCTACTGATTTGATTTACAAAAATTTAAGGAATCGCCCTTAATCAACGTGCTTATTAGCTTGTATATAAAGCTGGTACATTTAGATGCAGCTTGTATTAATTAATTAAGTAGTAACAATTACAATTTCTGCTTCTTAATATCCAATAGAGTTCCCTTTCACTTTGCAAATCATTTGCTCTCTCTCCTTCGCCACAAAGACAAACCATGCTTCCCGCAAGTGATTGTTTCAAAAGGATTCATACCAAGGTATGTTAATGCATGTATGTGCGTGATTTTTTCCCCCTTTTTTAAAATTTTACGGGAGAGTGACACTTTCATCCTTTGTGGAATTTTTTTGCTACTTAATTTCAATAAAATGTAAGCATAAGTATTACATCGTTAAAGGAAAATATCATAATTTATTTTATAAATTGATATTAGACAAAAATTTGACATAGATACAAATTGAAACTACTCAATTTCTATGTCAAAACACTACGACATGCATTTTTCCTTGACCAATTTGATTTTCTCGTTAATATTTTATCACTAAGTAAATGATCAAAACCCACTGTTGTTTGTCAAAATTAATCATTCCACCCCTCATGTTTGAAAATCCACGAAAACTTAGTTGCCAAATTTGTTAACTTGCAACTTTTTTGTATCTTTTATTACTTTACCCTTATGAATTTTTATTATAATGGGATTATTACATCAAGGTAAAATAGTAAAATAAACAAAAAGTTGCAAGTTTGCAGAATCTTTTGAACTATAGAGAGTTTTGAAACATAAGGCGGGTGAGAAATAATTAATTTACAGAAACAATAGAGTTATTTGGCTATTTTTTCTTTTAATTGGGGAAAAATCAAAGGGTGGTAGTATTTTTAGCCCACAATTTTCTTCAACCAATCTACTCCCAAGAAATAAATATAAACATTCACATTATTTTTAAAAGTTACATATAAAGAAGAAGTTTATAGATTTAATTAAATAAAATTAGATATCTAAATATCATATACAAGAGCTCATGTTTTTTGGGACAATTTGATCATTTTATGTTGTTAAAATAATGCAATCAAATAAGATTTATTTGAAAGCAAGCTTTGTGGTAAAAAATACATAAGTGAAAAATATTATAAGAAGGATTTCATTTAAACTTTTTATTGATTTTTATAATTTAAAAATAATGAGAAGTTATTATCATTATTTTTTGAAAGTTAAGTATATTATAAAGATAGTGGGGTGGAAATATTCTCATTCAACAATAAAATGAGGTGTTAAAAAATCGTAAGAGTGGTAAAGTTTTTACAAAAAGATGAAAATTTTTATAATTTTGCCGTTGACGCCCTAATCATATTGATTCTTTACAGGCAAGCCCTCAATCTGCTATGAATGATTGTGAATTGAGCAACGATCACAGGTAATAAAATTAAGAAATACTTTAGCAACCACTCTAGATTTTTGGGCTAGCATTGAACCAGCAGTCTTCATTTCCCCATAAGTAATTACTAAATATTATTAGATTTTATCGATTATTCTACGAATAACTTGATCAACAATATTCATTGCCCAGAGTCATGACCATTTGTCCCATGTCGAAATTTTAACTTTTTATTCCTCGTTGCTTTGCAATTTTAACATTTTTTTTTTCCAATGACATGAAAAGCAGTGATGTTGTTGAAGAATATGCCAATCTGAAGTGGGATGAGCTCGGATTTTGTCTGATTCCAGTAGATTACATGTATGTAATGAAGTGTTCAAAAGAAAAGAATTTTTCACATGGGATTCTCACTCGATTTGGAAGACTGGAAATGAATCCTTCGTCCGGAATTTTAAATTATGGACAGGTAAGTGTCATTAATCAAATGGCTAATAAACAAACTTTAAAATGGACTTATATTAACTTTGAAGGAAATCAATAAAATACGTATATAAAATAACAAATATTATGTCACATAAATTAAGGTATAAATTAAGTATCACAAGTTTGTAACTGAACAAACATATTTATATTAAGAATAGACGTATATTTCTATTTACTATATGAGTAATATTATATTAATTTAGTTGCAAACTTATGATACTTAAATTTATATTTACTATATGTAGCTCATATAACCACTACGGGTGACAACAATTTACATGTTATGTATTTAGGGAGTATTTGAAGGTCTGAAGGCCTACAGGACAGAAGATGGGCGTATTCTACTGTTCCGACCTGAGCAAAATGCCTTGCGTATGCAGATGGGTGCAGACAGATTGCGCATGCCCTCGCCAACAATTGAGCAATTTGTTGATGCTGTTAAGCATACTGTTGTTGCTAACAAACAATGGGTAATTATACATAAATATTTCATCACGATGATATATAAGAGCCACGACATTTATTGGAAGATGTTGCTTATTATTAATAATCTATATAAGAATATAAGAACGCTATTGATTATTAACTTGCTGCTTAATTCAAAACCCTACTGTATTCAAGGGTCTTCACTGAGAATTGTCTTGTGTCTAAGACAATTTTATGTTCTGATCTCATATATATTTATATATATATGTATGTATGTATGTATGTATATTTGTCTTACGGCCTCATAAATATATAACTTGTTTATGATGGCCCACTGAACCAAAATCCAGGCTCCGCCACTGATTTTGCTGATTTGCGAAATAATATATAATATAGGTTCCTCCTCCAGGAAAAGGGTCTTTGTATATTAGACCATTGCTCATGGGAAGTGGACCAGTTCTCGGTGCGACGCCGGCGCCTGACTACACATTTTTAGCATTTGCTTCTCCCGTTGGCAACTATCACAAGGTGTCGGCAAATTATTCTTGAATAATTGGAATTTTTTTTTTTTTTTGGGTTTTCAATCCAACTATGTACATAGCAAGCTTTTATACATTTTTTATTGGCTATTCATAAATGGGAAATTACCCTTGATAACTAATATTATGTTTCTAAAACTACACAGGGTTACCTAAATTTGGTTGTTGAGGAAAAGTTTTATCGAGCATTTCCCGGTGGAACCGGAGGAGTCAAAGCGATCGTAAACTATTCAACGGTAAGAATAATCTATCCAGATTTGCTATTAATTAGACATTCTTAATTAATAATGCTAGTATTAACTTACTTCAACGTTAATACAGTCTTCCTTGTATAATTGTCTCTGTCCAGGTTTTCAAACCAGTTGCTGAAGCAAAGGCAAAAGGGTTCTCCGATGTCTTATTTCTAGATGTAAAGACTGCAAAATACATCGAGGAGGTTTCCACAAGCAATATTTTTTTTCTCAAGGTAAAACGTTTGAAGGCTGAATTAGTCAATTTAATGTTAGCATTAGATATCTTGCTGAACGCAATTACGCCAAGGGTTTTATAAGATCCTGTCTCACGTATGTATTCATTTTATATGATTAAATTTAATTGTTCCTAAATTCTTATCTAATAATATCGATCGTATAAGGTGAAATTAGTATAGAATCCAAATTTGCACGGTAAATGCTCATTTATGTATAACTTATTGAGGTTTAAATCAATTTTTGTAGGGAAATGTCATTTCGACCCCAGCAACCGACGGCACAATTCTTCCTGGAATCACTCGAAAGAGCGTCATCGAAATTGCCCAGATTTTGGGTTACCAAGTATGTATCTCTTCGATCTTACATTATTCTTATCTAAGAAATTTTACCAGAGGAATATAAGTATCGATTCAAAATAATTTTTCATGGAGAATTCGATAAATATTTTTACGATTGAAATTTTTTATCAGGTTGAAGAACGCGCTGTGGCGGTGGAGGAATTATTTGATTCTGAGGAAGTTTTTTGCACAGGAACGGCAATGGTAGTCAATCCTGTCAATAGCATCACGTATCAGGGTAAAAGGTACACCAATTAAATACAAGTGATTATTAGCTAAAAGTGTATGCAATTTAAAACTTGGATTTCGCAAATTGAATTAAGGTTATTTATCGTGTGAATCAATGCAGGATAGAATACAAGACCGGACCTGAGACTGTGGCTCAAAAGCTTTATGAAATGCTATTAGGAATTCAAACTGGTCGTATTGAGGACAAGATGGGATGGACTGTGGAGCTTAATTGAACTTTTCCTCCAAATTTATTGTAATGCAACAAAAATTGAAAAGGAAATTAAATAATTTTTAAAAAAAGTATAATAAAAACTTGATGGAACAATCCCACTATATCATCGTATTAATATAACAATAGTGCGACTGTCTAATCGAAATCTGTCATTTGTGAGATTTGACAGTCGCACTATTAGAAAATGAAAAAATATTACATTTGGTAAGTAAGAAAATTAGAGAGATATCATTTTCTAAACACACAATATTACAAAATCTTTCATGCAATACTGACATTTTCCTTTAAATGAGACTGATTTATACCTGCAGCTACTACCTTGCCTTTTGAATTAGTTATAACTGCTGCCAATCCTACCTTCTGATCTTGACTGCTGGTGGCTGCATCTACATTGTTTTAAAAATATCTTTTTGGGGGAGGAATCCACTTCTGCTGTTTTTCCTTTCTATGATTGTCAATATGAATTGTTTCTGTTTACCTCACTCTATGATAAGCTTCCAGAATCGATTCTGCGTTGGTTGCTGAAATCTTTTGATCAATTCTCTTCCTTCAAAAATAAATTTGTTTCTTGAGAACCATATCACGCAGCAATAAACCACCATAAGCTCAATGTCAGCTTTCTTCCAGATTCCAGATCTTTTTTGCTGCTTTGCACTCCAACAGGGCATGGTTTACAGATTCCACAAACTTGTTGCATCTTTGACATATTGGATCTTGCAGACACTTCCTTTTCTAGAGGTTTTCAGCTGGTAGCAAAATGTTTTTTGATGCTTTCCACGTGAATATCTTTATCTTCTCAGGCAAACCAAGAGCCCAAAGAGTCGTCCACTGATTGGAATTGCTTTCTAAACTACTCGGTTCATCTAGAAACTTGAGTTTGAGGGCCAGCTGATATCCACGTTTCACAGAGTACTCCCTTCTTTTATCAAAGCCGCACATCACCTCATCTTCTTTTTGTCTTCTAGAGAGAGGAATTCTGAAAATTGCTTCTATATCTTCAGGCATAAAATGTTGCTTCAGCTTTTCTAAGTCCCATCTGTTTTCTGCATCTAAAAGATCAGCTACCCCAGCTTCAGCTGGCAAAGTTGGTGGAGATATTGGTTTAAAGGTATCAGGTCTTGGAAGCCATCTGTCCTTATAAACCAGAATGCTTCTACCACGTCCGACTCGCCATCTGATACCTTTGCTGGGCAGCTGCCTTCCCCACATGATACTTTTCCAAATAAAGATGGATTGGATCCTGCATTTGCCTTCAAGAAAGTGGAATTTTTGAAATATTTTGCTTGCAACACTCTGGAAATCTCCTACATTTGACCCACTTTTAAAATTTTAATTTTGCCGGTGGATCCCCCATTTGTCTCATAGATGACGACCTAGGATTGAATCGTCCCAATACATGATGAATTAACGGTGGAGATGTCCCGCTAAGTTTCTCTATTAAAATATAGGATTATGATTCTCTCTTGATCTGATCTCCTCATGAGCAAATATACATGTGGTGATTGATTGTTAATAAAATAAAAAGGTAAATAAGTTAAATATTATCCATATACTATCACTTAAAGACACATGGCATAAGATCTTTAAAAGCTTATGAGAGCTTAGATCAGGAGATGATCTTTTTCCTAAAATATAACCAATTAATCATGAATGAGAATGCGTGTAAGAGTGAGGAAATTTGCCACTTTGCTCTTTAAAAAAATAAAGAAATAAGTGATTTTAAGATCAACTTCTTTTTGTGAATAATATGATAATCCTTTTAAAGGATTGGAATAGATTTAATTTTTTTTAATCTCCTAATGTCAATACACTGTTAGATCAGGAGATGATCTTTTTCCTAAAATATAACCAATTAATCATGAATGAGAATGCGTGTAAGAGTGAGGAAATTTGCCACTTTGCTCTTTAAAAAAATAAAGAAATAAGTGATTTTAAGATCAACTTCTTTTTGTGAATAATATGATAATCCTTTTAAAGGATTGGAATAGATTTAATTTTTTTTAATCTCCTAATGTCAATACACTGTTAAAGGTTAAAAAACCCAACTGTAATAAATTATACAGTTACATGTATTAACAAATATTAAATGGAAATCTAAGTCCCGTCGGCTATAAAAATCGGGCTATTTTACCGCAGTGGTATGGTAACACGCAATTTGAATTTAAAATATGCTTATCAATCTCTTTGAAAATTACTATTGCAAAATATACTTATCAATTAACAGTAGAAAGTTTTAGGTGCAAACTTAAAAAAAAAGTGTAAAATCCTTTTGAGGGCTAAAAATTATTAAAAAAAATGATACAACTAGCATTAGGACAAGGTAGAATCGAACCCATTCTAGAAAAATTGCTTCGGTTCAATTTTCAAGTTCCGGTTCGATACATTTTCCTTAAAACTGGAATCAAAACAAAAAATCCCTTAACATTTTTCTACACTAAAACAGTGTTAGTCAGCATGATTTAATAGGATATAAGAAAATAAAAGAATAAAAAGTTAAATTTTTTAAGAAAATTAAAAATTATAAAAATTTGATGGACCTTACCGAAATTTTGGTTCACTTGATTCTCTGGAGTACTGAAAATTTTGGTTGGGCTCAATACTAAAATGAATTGACCCATTGCCCAACCCTAGTTAGTAATTTACTAGTCAATGTTATTTTGAAGAAAACAATCGTTATAAAATTTTACGTCAGAAGATGATAAGTCATCTATTTTTTAAGGACATTACTTTCAATATTTTAATGGTGCATGTATCAATTGATAATCAGAATGGATTGGAGTCAGAAATCATAATAAATTGTTTACTTTAATTGTAGGACTTAAGATTAGAATAGGTTGTCTTCTCATTGATGTGTTTGCTTCACCCACGAATCAGAATAGAGTGTCATAATTATCCTTAGTTAATTATTGTCCTTAGTATTGTTATTATCTATTATTATAATAATAATAATAATAATGATAAAAATAAATAAAATAAAATAACTATTATTGTTGTTGTTATAATAATAATAATAATAATAATAATAATGACAATATCAATTATAATAATAAAATAAAAAGTATTTTAATCAGCACATAGATTATAGATGACCGGTCATTTATCGTTTTGTAAGAAATTGACCTGACAGCTTATGGAAAATAATTAAAACAATCTCGTCTACATCATTCATACAACTGACATGGGTAAAAAGTATGCACCGCGCATGCTCTAGATGACTTGTCGTTTATGATTTGAAACACAATATCATGACATTTTGAGACGACTTGACATTCTAATTCTTTCTTTATAGACGATGCATCATCTGTAAGGTTGAATTCCAAATGATTTTAATAAGTACAATTGTGATTGTTTAAAAAAAATACACACACTCAAGTATAAGTGATCACAACATTTGAGTCTCAGCTACTATCGGTCACTTATTTATTAGATGACGAACTTTATAATTTATAAAAATTACTTATTTATCATCTAATAGATGAGTTACTCAATTTTAATGGTAATTATAATAGCAATTATAATTACAACTACAACTATTAATTGTAATTAAAACTATAATTATGATTATGGTAAAATAACAATATAATAAGCTTTGGCCATATAAATATACCATTTTATGATAATATTGAGACTTAAAATCCATAAAAATACCATAAATTTAAAAGAAAACTAAGTGAAGTGACATTTTCTCTTGGAAAATTATTATTAATATGTTTATCAATTAATAGGGGAAAGTTTTAGACATACAAATATTATTAAAAAAAATGATGCAATTGGCATCAAGGCAGGGTAGAACCGAACTCGTTTAAAAAAAGAGTAATGATACAGCCATAAACTCTTGTACAAACTTATTTTGTACAAATTGATGTGGCATTAATTCATTGGTTGAATGAAAATATAAATTAATAAAAACAAATCATGTGGGCCAAGTGATATTTAATTCAACCAATCTTATCATGCCACATCAATTTGTACAAAATAAGTTTGTTCAAGAGTTTGTGCATGTATCATTACTCTTAAAAAAAGCCTATTTTGTTTGATATTTAAGTTTAGGTTCGGTATTTTTTTTCTTAACACCAGGATCAAATTGAAAAAAGCACTAATATTTTTCTCTATGAAAATGGTGCCAGGCAGCATGATTTAATGGGATATAAGAAAATAAAAAAAGTTAAATTTTGTAAGAAAATTTAAAAAAATTATAAATATTTGAAGGACCTAACTAAAAGTTTTGGTTCAACTTTTTGATTCTATTCTTATCAGTTCTTTAAGATTTAGTATCGAACTTAACCAAAAATTTCGATTCATCTTGATACTGAAGCGAACCAACCCGTTGCCTACCCTTAATTAGCATTTTGCAGTTAATTTTATTTCGAAAAAAATAACTGTTGTCAAATTGTTGAAAGGTAAATAGGATTTCTTAATAAATAAATTAATTATTTTCTCTCTTGTTGTTTTAATACCAAAAGTAAATAAGTTATTACAACTTATCAGAGACTCAAATGGTAAAACAAATTTTAACTTGAATAGAAGTGTCATTCTAATAGTTTGGCATGAGTGAATGCTTTAATATATATTTGAAAATGCTGATCTGATTTTGACAAACCAACCCTTCAAAGTGCCCACAGAACCCAGCGGCTTGCATGCAACTTCTACACATATAGAGAGAGTTTTGTGTGTTGTGATTAGATACTCTGCTCTCTCTAATTTTCTCAGGAAACGAACAAACATGTTAAAAGTAAGTGATTGTTTCAGAAAATGGAGCATACCGTCAAGAATAGCAGGATCGATTTTGTCTAAGGTGTGTCAATAATCTCAAATTTATATCTCTTCTTCATGATCACTCTAATATTGAGAAAGAAGCAAGGCACAAGATATGAATTATAATCTCTTTTTTGGGTACATTGTTGGTAATAAGCAATTATTTTCTCCAGGAAATTCATCCATCTTCTTTTTGTATTTGTTTCTCCGACTTCATGATCCTTTTTTTTTTGTGACTTCTTTTTTCAATACTCAAATGATAACATACATACATACATATATATAAATCTCAAGCTTTGAGTTTCAGTCAAACCAAAAATAAAACAAAAACAAAAACCTTTTAATCATATTAAGATATATGATTATGAATAACAACTCTCATCATTTGTCTTTTTTTTTTTTTCCCCCCCCCCCCCCTCTCACCCTGTAGATAAAATTTATGACTTTGGTTTTTATCCTTATCTGTTCATTTTAAAGAAAGAACAGAATGTCAAAATAATTTTTTTGTGGGTTCAATATCAAAATTGTTTTTCGCTTCAAAATTGATTATTTCTGCTACTAGACTCCATTACTTTTTATCTCTTTTCCTTTCATATATTTTATGGCAGCGGGTGCAGACAATCCCATTGATGCTCACTGACATGCAAGATTAATTGCCCAACTATGTCATCTCTACCAAACTAATTAAAAGTGCGTTTAAGAGTAATGTGTGGTGGTTGGGCTGCCAAATCTCAGCTGTCAAGATATTTCATAACATCTTACAAATGAGTTTTATTTGTTAACTTAGCAGTTATTTTTTCTCAATTTTACTTTATAACTATAACTTTTATTTCACAATAACTGCAGTTTAAGAGCTATCACCTCGCTCTCAAAAAAACCCTAAAATTTTATTTCGAAACTCTTTTAGTTTTATTTGAAAAATTGTCTCCACCCTCCAAGTTGGGAGATTTTACCACTGACACCCTATAATTTTTATAATATCTCATAATCCCCTTGAAAAGCAACAATCTCCCCTTTTGATTAGCATTTTTACTCAATCTTGAATGGAATAATAACATTAGCAATTAATACAACTACTGTGGTTTATCTCTTTTGTTTTTTAAATTGTATTAGTGGGTATTAAGGAGAATATATTTGTGCTTATGTTATTAGATATTTTCCCAAATCAGGGGGCGGGGGCCTAACATTAGTAAATTTTTTATTTATTTTTAACAGACAAGAAATCAATATTGTAGAACAGCAGGAGCAGCAGTGGAAGGTTACAATGAACCAAGTGTTCATAGGTATTAAATACTACAAAGAAGTTCATCGTAGCAATCAATCGTGGCTGGTCTGTCTTCTTCGTGTATTATTTATTACTCTCACCATTAATTTTGTCAGCTGCCCACCCACCGACTTTCTAAATGTTTTTGAGAGTCGTTCAGAAGTTAAAGTTTGTACATTTAATGTTTCAGCGTCCTTCAGAAGTTACGTTTCACTCACATTTAAAGTTTAAAAATTCTAAGTTACAGCAACATACTGCCACATCTTGAAATTGTTAAGAAATCCTTAAATGGAACGGAACACAATACCTCGTTTATCAAAAGTTTTGACACCTACACTTATATTTATTCAATTACAAAATGAAAAGATAAAGAAATTAAAATACATGGCATGATTTGATTGGCCAGACCTTCCCATTCTATAAGACTTTACTTTCTCATAGGCATCATTGTTAGTAACATCCTCTTAAGTTGTGTTCTTATTTACTATTCGCTTCTCATTTTCATGTCATTAGATTTAACTTAATATTAATGTTAATTAGTTCTTTACAGATAGTTTAAGCTATTGGCTAGTTGTTAACGCAATAGATATAATGGTTGTGAAAGGAAAGATATATACTTTACAATGCATAAATAATAACAAGGTATGTAATGTATAAGACTTTATAAATTTCGATCAGGAGAAGATATTCATGTACTTATGGTTCAAAGTAACAAATTTAGTTAGCATATCAAAATAAATTTCTTTCTCTGACTTGTTTTCAGCAGCCATGTCAATGGAGAATCTGCAAATATTAATTGGGATGACCTTGGATTTGGCCTAATTCCAACTGATTATATGTACATAATGAATTGTTCTAAAGACCAACACTTCTCACAAGGAACTCTCACTCCATTTGGAAAGATAGAGATGAACCCTTCATCTGGAATTTTAAACTATGGACAGGTAATAATTAATTCGCATCCATCATTTTAACACAATCTTGGTTAGCAAACAAATACATTTCCGTGTATTCAGTAACTATGAATTCTTATTTAAAATAGACGGTGGGTGAATTTAGGGTTTGTTCGAAGGTTTGAAGGCACACAGGACAGCAAATGGGCGTATCCTACTGTTTCGGCCAGAACAAAATGCCATGCGCATGAAAGTGGGTGCAAAAAGAATGTGCATGCAGGCACCAACTGTAGAACAATTTGTGAATGCAGTAAAGCAAACTGTACACTCCAACAAGCGATGGGTAAAGTAATTTTAATTTTGATAAAAATGTTTTATGTATAAGTTAATTATTACTCTAATTTTTCTGTGACCTGTCTAAAATTTTGCTGATTAAAAGTTTGTGCATGGATTGTGATGAATATATCTAGGTGCCTCCACCAGGGAAAGGAGCAATGTATATAAGGCCTTTGCTTATGGGAAGTGGACCGGTTCTAGGAGTTGCACCGGCCTCCGAATACACCTTCATAACTTATGCTTCTCCTGTAGGCAATTATCATAAGGTAAGGTGCCTGATCATCTTTGATAGATTATTATTTTCTTTAGGAAAAGAAATAAAAAGAAAAAATAGATTACATAATCTAAAGAATAAGGACTTGAAAGCCATTTCGGATTATGTAACAGGGTTTACTAAATTTGATTGTGGAGGAAAAATTTCGTCGAGCTATTCCTGGAGGAACTGGAGGAGTCAAGGCTGTCACCAATTATGCTATAGTGAGCATAAATTTCAACTTTGCAGTTTCCAGGAAATAATCTTTGTTTAATTATTAAGTAACACTATCACTATTTTGATTGAGATCCTCCCATGTATACTCATTGTAGATTTACAAACCCATTGCTGAAGCGAAGGCCAAAGGGTTCACCGATGTCTTGTTCCTTAATGCCGAAAAATACATCGAAGAGGTTTCTACCAGTAATATTTTTCTTGTGAAGGTAAGATAACTTTGTCTTTATCTGTTATCACCTGGATAAATTCACTTTTTGTTGATTTTTTTAATTAAAAAGAAGCTTAGTTTTGAAATAATTTGCTCAGGGAAATGAAATTTCAACTCCACCAACGAGTGGAACTATTCTGCCTGGAATCACCCGAAAAAGTATCATCGAAATCACACATGTTTTGGGTTACCAGGTATCTCTTCATTTTTTTAAAAATTATTATTATTACTTTTTTTTACAAAATCACTTATGTGAACGAGGATTGCTCTCAAAACCTCTTATATTATTCTAAAAGGTTTTTGTCAACTTACCATACTATTATTAGGTTAAAGAACGTGCCATACCGGTGGAGGAATTGTTTGATGCTGAAGAAGTTTTCTGTACAGGAACTGCAGTGGGGGTTAATTCTGTTAACAGCATAACTTATCAGGATGAAAGGTATGTAATATTGCATGCTAATTACATCTTATCATAGTTTGAATTAAGGTTTTACAACAGTATTTATTTTCTAAGGGTGAATTATGCAGGATTGAGTACAAAAGAGGAGCAGGGACTGTGGGGCAAAAGCTATATGAAATGGTAACAGGAATCCAAACTGGCCGCATTGAGGACAAGATGGGATGGACTGTCGAGCTTGATTGAGTTTCTTTACACACTTTTACTGTATTATACAATAAATGACACTGCTAAATTAATATATACAAGTTTGGATAAACTAATCCTTATTTAGATCAATGTTACAGTGTGTAATTTTAGGACATTGTAGCAGCATTTTATTTCCTTTTATTTTTCCAATTATTTTTATCACTTTTGAATTTGGAAAAAAACTTTGAATAACCAAAAAGAATATAATCAGACTATAAATAATTCATACATCAGGTTCTAACCTTAACATTGTTCAGAAGTGTTACAAACAAATCATTCCAAGTATCTGTAATTCCTGGTAGGCACCAGTGCATGCAATCATTGTGTTTCTTGCCGCCGGCTGTAGAGGGATGAGCATCTGCTCTGAACTCACTCATGTGGGTAATGTCCAAAATTTGGAAATCCGAGCCCTTAAGGGCCTTGTACAGGTGCTGATTCACCAGGCGCGCTTCTACATTGGTTCCATTATTTTGTACTGAGAAAAGTTCTTCAACCTGAAACAGAATGAAATCAAACCTCTTAAATCATTTCTGACACCGTGTAACAAAAGTTTAATAAAACACAGTCGTGTAGAAGAGACAGATGTTCCTAGTGATTCAATTGTATGTATGCATGCAAATAATTTAACTAATTATCATATGCAATCTAACTTAAAGCTGTTAAACGCGACTCACTTGCTCAGGCAATAAAGGCTGTAGCCGTTGACATGAACCTCCTTGGTCCCAATCACCTCCTTCAAAATGCCTTGGCGACTGTGTACGAAAGAGTTTGATCGAACCTCGACGTGCAGTTTTCTCAACATATTGTATCTGTAACCATATTATATGTATCATATGAGAAAATATACACATCTAACCAAGGTTATACTCATAACTCCAATTTATGAACACGGTGATGATGTGTGCAGAGTGAAAAAGGACACTCATGGCTTCTTGTAGACTTCAGCAACATTAGGTAACATTAGTCTGTAACTAAAGCAATAAGTTACTTGGCCTATCCAACCCTGAGAATATGTGGTATCAGAAGATTGCATGCACTCACAACGTAAGCTTATGATTTTCTGAGGAGCAACTACTATGTAAATAAATACATCCAGTGTACTACCATGTGTTTTAAGACCATATCCAAACCAACATTGGGTTGTACAGGAGGGATGACAGGCTTATCCTTCTCAAAGAATAGCATAGGTGACTTCACAGGGTCAAATTTTGCAGGAGCCCACCACCTATGTACAAAAACCAAAATTCCAAGTACAATGGATAAGAAAAATATGTTGCATGGTCATAATAAGAGCAAAAACAACAATAACACACATGAAATGGGCATTAATGGGAAACTGTTTAATGTGGTCAAGGAAGCATAGATTACATTTCACTATTTGCCACAGAAACATTCCAAACACTGCCAGAGAACTTGAAAAAACAGATATCAAAAAGGTGTCAATCATGATAGTCATCATTTGATCCCACCATTTAGCGAAACATCAATTTAATACCAATCTATAGGAATTTGAAAGTGTAAACAGTAGCATAAAGAAAAGAAATTTACCAGTGTCCTGTGTTAAATATTAGAATATCATGGAAGCTTGCAGCCTTTGCCCATGTGCTGTCAGGAACATCAACATCAACTCTGTATCCCTCCTTATATCCAAGAGCTTCTAACTCACCACCATTAGCATTAGCTAACCACCTGCTTTGAACAGGAGTACGGGTCTATATTAAAGGCAACACAAACATC
This sequence comes from Citrus sinensis, assembly GCF_022201045.2. NCBI lineage: Eukaryota > Viridiplantae > Streptophyta > Magnoliopsida > Sapindales > Rutaceae > Citrus > Citrus sinensis. The sequence goes on along the minus strand of NC_068563.1, from coordinate 1,525,223 downwards.
AAAAAGTTTTCACTCTCCCATACACTGTGAATCAAATCATGTAACGACAAAGATTAAAACAAAATATGTATGTCATGTTGAATAATTCATAGGTTGTACATATCCATGATATCCCATGCGGCTGATACCCCCATAGGAGAAGAGGTAAACAGAGCAGTATCACGTCAAACTTTAAAGTTTAATTAAAAAAAAAGTCATTGAATGATGACACCTAATTTTACACAATATGTTCATAAACTAATACATACAATACAACTGCAAACATGGCTTACCTACCGTAACGTGCCAAAAGGTTCGTTCTATGATAAGCAATGGTGAGGTTGTGCTCAAGAAATGTAAAGCCACGATCTGCCCTAGCTGGGCGCCACTTCTTCACATCAGTTGACACGCGTTTCAAAGTACAAAACAGAGACACAAACATATTCCTGTTCAAGGAGTCCCCAACAAATCCTGCACTGTTCAACATTCATAAGCACCAAAAAAGTTGCACAATTCCCCATGAAAATAAAACCCACATCACAAACATGTTCACACTCACCCAAACCCCTGATTGACTAACAAGAAAATGTAACAGAAATCAGAAACTTAGAATGTTTCCAACAACTAATCAGTGTATGTGCTAAATGTTCTTTTGCATCATTCAGTTGTAACTGGAGTATAACTGTGTAGCTTATGCAGCGAATTGTATCTCCAGTATCTCCACACAAGGCGAAACTCAAAAGATTAGGCTTTTGAAAATAGAGGTTGTAGAGCTATTGTTTTAAAGGATTTTTTTTCCCCATTGTTCTAATCGACTTATATTTACAATTAGAAGTCTACTAAAAGATCAACTTAAATTGCATAAAATACCCTTCTTTTATTTCATGTCTTTCCTAACGTTACATTAACAAATTTGTCCGAAAAACTAATGAGTAATGCTATACTTCCCATATAATGTCCCAATAAATTTTATCCAAGTGGCAGGGCATTCATCCATTGCCATATACTATAAGAAATTTTTATTAGAAGGGTTCATTGACAACTAAATAACCAAGACAACTAAGTGTATGTTTGTTAAGGCTTTTGTATAGGTCAAAAGTGATTTTTCTATTTCAAAAGCACTTTTCAGAATTTTTGGTGTTGCTTGGTTATTTTTGGAGTAAAGCTTTCAGGCTTTCAAGAAGCTATATTGCCTCTATATGCAATGTCAAAAATACCCCCTAAGACAATTCCATTAATTCCACAATACACTTACTTATATATGTGGGTCAGATCTGACCCTCTTTCAACCGATGCTTTTTTTTGATTTGACCTTATGCAGATAGGCCTTGATTTCGATCTGCTGCGGCATAAACTTCATATGGATATGAAGCGCCTGGTGGGTAATCCGCTACTAGTGCTGGTGGGTGGGCTGGTTCGGATTCAACTGCTGCCGCAAGTTGGGGAATAGCAGTGCAGGCTTCACTTCTATTTGTTAATTTATTAGTATCCAGAACTTATATCTTGATTGCCAGATTTGGAATATAAGTAAGGTTGTTGTGGAACTAATGAAATTATCTTAGATATTTTTTACATTTGCAAATATTTTGAAAAAGTTATTTTACCTCTTGAAAACCCAAAAGCTTTACTCCAAAAATAATCAAGTAACATAAAAAATATTGAAAAGTGTTATAAATTATTATTTAAAAAAAAAAAGCACAAGGCACCAAGTAAAGCACCTCACTATTTGGCTTATTAAAAGCCTTGATATTGATACATATCATTTCAACAAGTAGCATATATATACAGGCAAGCTAAGGGCTGCGCAGCTCAAACAATTCTGATGTGAGATGTTGGGCAAAAACATTAAGGATTAAACAATGGGGAGTGGTGTGAATCAAGTGCTGGCCACACCACTTAATGTTTTTACCCAAAATCCCATATCGGAAGAGTGTGACGTCCACTAGCCTTAGCTTGTAAATGCATTTTGGCATCCAGGAAAGATAGTTTCCACCAGAAACCTCGACAGCCATTTTTTAAAAAGCTTGTATAATGGCTGTTATTAAGTCCTTTCAATTAATTGATCAACAACACAACAAACACATATATTTCTACGGAGCTAAAGGGAGCGGGGATACGTCCCTTTCCGATATGGGACTTTCTCTATTCACAAAACTAACAAATGGTGAAGCTACCATTATTTACAACACTCCCCTATCATTATCGTGCTAACAACATGTTATGAATAAATAATTAAATAAACTGAATTAAACTCAAGGCACTAAGTAAAGCACCTCATTATTTGGCTTATTAAACGCCTTGATATTGGTACATACCATTTCGACACATAGCACACATATACAGGCAAGCTAACGGCCATGGAAGTCACACACTTCATACATGGGATTCTGGGCAAAAACATTAAGTGGTGAAGCCACCAATTGATTCACAACAAAAGGAGCTTTCAGACTAATAAAAGCACATTTATCCTCAACAAAAGCCATAGCAAACATATAATAAAAGCTCGTTTTACTAAAAAAAACTCTATTCAAGAAGTCCCACCAAACAGACCCAACATCCACTCTAAATCCCCAACTTTACAAGTACTTTTATTTGAAAGCACTTTGGAGTAAGTAGACAGCTCAAAGTACTTAAAAAGTAAAATTTTTAAAAACAAAAAGAAATGAAACATTTCAATGTGCTTTGATAATTACCAATGTTCGTATCTCTATAAGTCTGCAGAAACTGGAGAGGATCCAAAGGCTGAAGATCACAGCCATGAGGTTTCCATCGCCACGTGGCAATTTCCTTAGCGTTGGATTTATTATTGAGAAGACAATTCCATCCCCTGAATATCTCCTTACACGAGCTATCGTACTTGTGATTGAATCTATCCTTAGGGTCGTAGATCCACTTCCCCTCGGAGTAATTGCACACCCCGAACCGGGAAGAGGAGTATGTCGGGTCGGGCTCGGATCTGCCTTCGAGTAGAAGTGTTTGCGAAGAAGAAGAGGAAATGGAGGTCTTGCTGGAGAGAGAGAGGACGAGGAATATAGAAGCGAAAATGAGGAGTGAGAGTAAGGGCAAAAGTGAGAATTTCTTTCGGTTGTTTTGTAGGTGGATGTGGTGGCCTCCAGTGGCCATGGGAGGGGGAGAGTGAGAGTGCCGCAGAGCTAGATCGCGTTCGGGTTTTATGGTTTTTATTTTCAATTTTTTCCAATTTTCATTTCAGTCCTTTTTGTTTGGCAAAAAAACCACATAATCCAAACGTTTGTAAAATCAATCAATTAAATCCCTCGGGTTTTTTTTTTTTTAATAACTTTTTTCAAATGTTCATAATTGCGTCTCATATTTATTAAAATTTGCTTTGCCTCTGCAGCCTCTATGTTCAAGCTACTTTTTTGAATGGGTTTCGGCTTCTTGACTGACAATCATAATATTAGAATTTAGCAAGACTTGATAAATTTTTCTCAAATTTGAAGACTTCGTCAATTGGTCGCAAGCTTCTTTCCTTCAAGAACTGTCAAATGTCAATGCCAATATACAGCTATTAGACGAATTACTAAATTAAAACAACCATGTTACAAATTACTAAATTAAAATAATTAAATGTAACACTAAAAATACTAAATAACTTTTAAAAAAATTTAGAGGTGGCAAAATAGTACAGCCCTCAGTGTGAGGGCGGGGGCCACGAGCTTGGAACTTAGGAGGCCTTAGATTTAGGTTTTTTGGATGAAGTTAAATTGTTATGACGTTATAAAAAGATTTTTAAATAAGATTTTACTACTTATTTAAAATTGAAGAGATTGAAGTGCTATCTCATTTCAAAAATCTTATTTGGAGAGTCGTTAATTCAACATTATTTTTTTTGTAGAGAAAAAAATTGATTAAAATAATATATATTTATCTTTATTTAAAAAATCTTTTGAGAGATAACTTTATTTTTTACTCTTTCATTTACCATATAAATAAATAAATAAATATTTAAAGAGTTAAATTAAAAAAGTCTTTAAGTAATGCTCTCAGCTTATGTTAATTTAAAGAACAATCTGAACCCGTCCAAACTTGATCAGGCTTTTTAAGAGTTTGGGCTTGACCTTTACCCACCTCATTTGTCATCCCTGCTTGAAATTAAAATTTTATTTGAAATATAGGTGAATAAACATTATACAATACCAAAGAAAATAAATTCAACAACTGCATGATAATCAAAATACCAAATGGAGATAAATGTATGTCCTATTGTATTAATGTAAGTATTTCCATAATTGTAAAAATTCCACCTGTTAATTACCGCCATCACCAAAATTTTAAAATGCCTCATTGATTTACAGGTTTAAACTAACAAAGATAACATAATCGATACCAAGTCAATTTCTAGCTGGCAACAGGGGTGGGCAAAAAAACCGTGCACTAGAGAAAACTGAACCGAACCGATCCTAACCATTCCGTTCGGACCGGTTTGAATTTTAAAAATAACTGAAATATATGGTTTATAAAAAAAGTTGAAATGCAGGTTCGGTATTCGGTTCACTCAGCTGAACCGAAAAATCAAGTTATTCTTGGAATTTTATTTAAACAGACACGTGTTAAATTTTAATTGGTTGCGTAAGATAACGAAAATAGACATGCACACACACGATTTCGGGTATATATATATATTTAAAAATTGTTGTTGGTGTTTGTTTCCAAATTTTCTTTTTATTTTGTGTTGTAAGTTTTAATTGTTGTTATTTTTATTTGTCTTTACAATATTATGTTTATGTAGATAGAGTATTGGAGTTTGATTATGTATTTTGAAATCTTAATATTTCATATTTTGTAAGTACCTTATTAGTAGTTAGTAAGATATTAGTGATAAAATGTGTTTTGAATACTTTGTATTTATTGTTAATGTTTGTAATGAAATTAGGATAAATTAATTATTGAAAAAAATTATTACATTCATGAGACCTAATGGGCTAAAAATTTAGAAATTGAAAATAGGCCCAAAACCGAAAAAACCAAACCGAACCGAACCGATCCGAAAAGATCCATTTATATTCAGTTTTTATTGAGTTTGGTTCTTATTTGGTTTTTTTTATAAAATAACCGATTTAAATCGGTTCTGCTTAATTTCGATCCGAACCGAACCGGACCGAACCGTGCCCACCCCTAGCTGGCAATGTATGTAATTAATTGGTTTTCCTTCTCTGGCTGTAGAAAAATTAATCGGAACTGAATTTTTTCCCAGTTATGTGATGTTGCAATGGTACTTGTATCCTGTTATAAATTTCTTTTTTGTGCCTGAATGTTTGGCGTAGAGAGCTGAATATTCAGAGTATTCCCAGGAGTTTTTTTCTCGTTCCTCGTACAAAAACAAGAAAACAAAAATTATAAAAACCTATTCTTTTCAGCAGAAAAATGTGCCTTGTTCCCGAAGAAATCAATAGATAATTAAAAAGGAACATTATGAACTTTATTGATCATGATACCGTAATTGTAGAATTTGGTCCTCATTGTAGAGTAGATCATAAGAAGATAAGGATCCGAATTTTTTTTTTCAATTAAAAAAAAAAAAGCAATCCTTTATTTGCATAGATCTTGGCCTACTGAAAGTCAAGATAGTAAGAAAGACTAGAAAACTTTTTCTCAGAGTGTAAAGACTTCATCTGATCTCACGCTTCTTCTCTTCAGGAACTGTGAATACCAATGTGCAGAGAGCTTAGGATATCTCTTCAAATCCGGATCATCTCGGTCAACATAGTACAGGCCGTAGCTTGATGCATAGCCATCCAACAACTCGAACACGTCCAAGAAGGACCATACAAAGTACCCTCTTGTATTTGATCCATTTCTTCCATTTGTCCAAGAATAAAAAGCAAACAGTAAAGAAGTTAGATTATACACACAGATCACTTAACTTCATTTCAGGAAAAATGGAAAGGAGGTGAAATGATGGACTTTGTAAAAGCTCTACATTTATATGATGCCAACAGTCAAAACCATTCCATAATACACTAATTTTCTGTTAAAATATTTTGAGTCAAATGCGTATGAGCTCTTTTTTGCCCTCAAAAAAATCTAAAAGACATTCAAGGGGTCTACTTTGGCATAAAATAGGCATTACCTCACAGCATCAAGCACACTTCCAATGTATGCGTGCAAATATTTAACCCTGGATATATCTTCCAACGATGAATGGTGTGGGGTGGCCAGACCTGATAAGAATCATTTGATGATAAAACAAAACAAATTAGAAAATAAGAACGAGTGAAGCAAGTATTGATTATATTATATTAATGTTGCATCTGACGACAATTATCTTTTGACACAAAACCACAGTTGCCACCACGAGAATAGCTACTGCCGGTCTTTCTTTCTGTTTTTTTCCCCCTTTACGCATAATATAGTAGGGTATGTTTCCATGTGTAATTAGCCACCACTATATGCTGTTGCATACTCAAATTAGATGATTTATGGAAATATCAAAGAAATAAGCATGATTCTTTTTTCTTTTTTTCAAGTAGCAGACCAGGCAGCATGATTAGGGATTTCAGCCCTTTGATTCTTCATCTGTTACCTTTTTAAATACTTTATCAGTTCAAGAAAAAGATCAGCATATGCAAGTTTACTTACTGTAGTTAGTCGTCACGAATCAACAGATAGATAGATAAATAGATAGAGAAAGAGAAAGAAAGAGAGAGAAAGAGAGAACCATTTTCATGAACATAAATAGGAGGATTGCCATAGACTCGCTTAAAATACTCCAGCACTATTTGCAGGCTTGAGGGCTGTATTGAAGATTGTGTCAAACAAAGAAAATTAGGAATGCAGTGAACTAAATCAAGTAGATTAAACAAATACTTTAATTGTGTACTTAAAAGTCCCACCTCATTTGATGATGCAGCAGTATCTTGTTCAACTGCCACAATCAATCAATTGTTTTAGTTTCTCAATTAGGCAGACAATTTTTTTTTTTTAAAAAAGAATGACTTGTCAACTTGGTATATATGATGAGTTTACACAGTTACAAGATCGTAAGTATAAAAGGACCACCATATGGAAGTTCTAGATTGAAATTAAGCCACGGATGAGTTTGACTAGATGAACTTTGATAGAGTCAAAGAGGAATCAACTCATGCATAATTCAACCATTTATCAGCAAAGCAAGACTAATGATATGTAGAGAACATACAAAAAGCCATTGTCGCTGTGTCTGCACTCCAGTCTCTGTGTTCCTGTTTCAGACTGCTGGGATTGTCCTTGATGTAAATCATGCAATAGTTTATCACTCCAATAAAGTCAGCAGAACCTTTAATCTGTTGGGATTCACGATCAGTGAAAGCTGGAAGTCTTGAGCCTGCATTTTGTTTCATTGTTTTGGGATAGTCTCCGTACACTAACGGATTTGCAACCCTGAAATTCAGTGCAATATAAATATTAGCTACAGCTGAAATTTAAAATAATTAGGTTAATGGAAAAAGTGACATTATATGGAAGAGGAGCCAAACAGAGAGCTCAAGACATATAGATTCTTATCGTACCAACCAATCAGGAAATCAAAGTATCTTTGAGTTGCAATTGCATCCTCCTCTGAGTTTGTAAGAGGAAAAACCCCAAATGAAAAGATGCTTAGACCTATATAGCCATGTTGCTTGTCCTGCATCACCATGCGTTGCAATTATTCCAATATCTTTAGACATGACTGTCATGACCCAAAACTAAACCTGGCAATAAATTGTTAGCATTGGACCTAAACTGTCACGAATTTATTTTCAGGATGCTTATACACTCAAAATGTGTCTTGTCAATTAAGGTTTGGATCACCCTTTATAAGCACTAGACTTCTCCTATAACCAAGCACGTACAACCTACCAAGCTTAGAAACTCAGTTCCCACACTTCTAATCAAGAATGGTTCTGCCCATCATTTACGACTCAACCTAGATTTGACAAGATATAATCCATTTTGATACTGAACCCTTACGGATTCATTCTCAGGGTGCCTATAAGTAAAGTGTGGATCTTTTTATACAATCTTTTATAAATGTGGATCACCTTCTATAAGTATTAGGCTTCTCTCACACACTCAAAGCGATATGGGATATTGCAATGGCAAAAATTGACATCTAAGGAAGTAATGTGCGGACACAAAATTTCTATTCTAACAAGAAAGACTATAAATGCTTGATGCTGAAGCCAAATACTTCTTGTTGAACTCAATATAAATAACTGAAAGGATAAATGATTGACTAAGTCACACACTAGATGAAATACTGAAGCACATGAATGAAATTTTTTTGGATATTACCTGGTAATTCTTTTTATACAATCTTGCAACAGATGCATGTGCCAATAAGAGATGATGAACTGCCATGTATGGCTCAGTGGAAGAATTGCCTCTAGAGCAGTTGTTGAATGAAGAAGAACATCGTTTAGGTGGTGCAATTCCGAAGTCATAACCTACCATTGCAAATCCATTTGGCTCATTCACAGTGGTCCAATATGAAACCCTATCGCCGAACTCTCTGAAGCATACATCTGCATAAGCTGTGAAGTCTTTCCTGCATTTAAAATGGAGAAAATATAGACACAGTCATCAACACTTTTATTGATTTGCTTATTTAACCAAGCACAAAAGGGTAAGCTAAAACCACAAGGAACTGAGAAATATACACAATCATTCGATTGATCCATCCGCCATACTCATCTTCCAGTGCCTGAGGAAGATCAAAATGGTGTAATGTGACATGCGGTTGGATTCCTGATTGATTCAAACAAAAGTGGTACATTGGAGATAGTGGAAGTACTTTCCTTAAATATATGCAAAGAAATTGAGTTTCTATAAGTAGTAATGAAAAACTGGAACCGACCATAGCGGATTAGCTCATTTATGAGGTTGTTGTAGTACTGTAAACCTTTTGGATTGACAGGTCCTCTTCCATCTGAACAAGAAAGATAGAAGAAAATGAGGATAATCTGTGAGAACGACTCAGAAATTGCATAATTGTTATAAGGTTCATAAAAGCCAGGAGTATCTTATCATACTTGGAATTAGTCTTGACCATGAGATGGAAAGTCTATAGGCATCTAGGCCTGTGTCTGCCATGAGCTTCACATCTTCCTGAAAAAAAAGCACATGGGTTGCACAGGTATCATTGTGCCACAAGATGCAATGTTTTGCATGAACAAGCAAAATCAACCAGCTGTTGGTTGGTTATTGTCGTATAACCATTTCAATTAGTTTCAATAGACAAAATGAGGATGAACTGTAATTGAATTTTACTTGAGCTTTATGTGAAGAATCATAATGATTTAAGGCATGATGTGTCCACCTTGTACTTATGATACTTATCACATGCTATGTCTCCATTGCCAAGCACATTCCCTGAAAATTTAGAAGAGAAAACCCAACACAGCTGATAGAAGAAATTTTTTTGATAAATACAGTGATAGTAAATCAATGAAAAATTACTATGGGTGAAGCTTTGATATCTAATATCTCATAAACAAGCATGAACTCTCGTTTAATTTCAGTGCCAATGTTGATGCTGAAATCTGCTCGTCCTTAGACCGACCAGATCCTTTCACCAACGCTTAAGTTATCGACTGTTGCTCGAACCACTAAGGCCGGGACCACCCTCCTTTCTCTCACTAGACCTGCGTTCACCAAAAATGGATCAGAGACGCCGGTGGTTTTGCCGGCGTAAACCCTCCGATGCCTAAGTTAGCACAAGGTGTTTACGGGAAAACAATATAATTTGGATTCACGAAGTTTGTTCAAAATCTGCAAGGAATTAATCTGGTTGCAATTTGGCAGCGTTTTCCCTCTCTCAATTTTTCTGTCCCCTTCTTCTTCGATGTCTTTCTCTTTTATAGCCGCCCTTTGTCCCACGTTTTCCGTTTGCCCCTTATCCCTCCTTTTTCGGGTGGTGGTAGCCCCTCATGGAGCTCTAACTGTTATATTGTGGGCAAACGTGGATCTCGTGTGTCCTTCAACCGTTCTGGGAGAAGCGCAACTACCGCGATCTTGTGGGATCGTGTTCCCGCTTTCCTGGGGATGAGTATTGGCTCGGCATATACTTCTGGTCGGTATGTTCCCCTGGTTGCACCATCTCTGATCGGCTCAT